>NW_006912248.1:0-47054 GCF_000523435.1 Bipolaris zeicola 26-R-13 | reverse complement strand
AGTTTGCATACTCTCCCAAGTTATTCAAGTTTACCAAGCAAGTTGTCAATCTAAACTTGACTTGCTTGGGTATTTTATATAGACGAACTTGACTTACTTGAATTGGCTTGGCACCAAGTTAAGCAAGCAAGGCTTCCAAGTTACTTACTTGTTGCGAACTCTGCTTTCTATGCACTGTTTCTCTTCTTAGATGCCATCTAGTCGCCGCTTCTATTATATTGTAAATTATAGTTCAGCTTTTGAGTTTAATATATTTGGTATATACACGAGTATGGTTTGCTCGTTGAAAGTCTTCGAGTGCTGCGCGAATGCTACTTTCCCGGCCTGCGAAGGCTTCTCTAGTTCTGTTAAGGACTTTTGTAATACGTACCAAGGTATGTGACGTTTTTACACCCGACAGCCCCGCGCTTGATGCACACCGACACAGGGACGACGAATGAAGCGTGTATTTTTCCACCTGAGGACTAGTTGTATGTAGAATATATGCGAGTGGAGACGATTGAAGTTTGTGAATATGTTTGAATAAAGATTTTCTGCTTACTATCAGCTTGCTTATAGAACAGTGTTCTGGTACAAAGGGATGTATATTATTTAGCCAATATCAAAATCGAGTCCGAGTCCATCACTCGAGTCTCTGGCCAATCACCGAGTAATCCTAGATTCAACAAGCTACGCACAAACATGCTCGAATCACCAATCACCACTAATCACACAATACATACTTCAAAACCACCACACCGCTCATCAACTTTGATCATAATTTCCTTACTACCATCATAATATATACAAATCCCTCTCAACCCACCAATCCCCATTACACCCCCAGATCCCGAAATCTTCCCACCTACCCCACCTCTAAAGACACGAATCCAACTCCACCACCGCCTTACACCCATCCTTACCAAGCGTCCAATCATCACAAAGCGTATTACACGACGTCCCCGGCTTAACAAACACTCTACCCTGCTGACTCGGGTCACCACCAGGCGTTCCATACCAGGGGAGACGAAACTGCTGCGTTGTATCGCCCGCCTCACAGTTATCCGCGCCTGTTCATTGTGTCAGCATCCCCGCATATCCTCAAAAAAACAAACTTGGCCGAGCATTGCGAGGTTGGTTGTTTACTTTGTGAGGGAGTGAAGAAAGGGGAAAGAGAGAGCAAACATACGATATCCAGCCCTACAAGCACAATAATACGGCGCAGGCGTACTCGGATCGTCATGACCCCAGACGAACGTGCAGGAAGTCGTGATGTCGCAGAGGTTGTGGCCCGGGCGGTAGTCGCATTGTTGGCATACGGGTTCGCCGGCAAAGGCGAGGGAGAGGAGGGAGAATAGGGCGAGGGTGAGGGTCTTCATGATTATTACAAGGTACTAATTGGTGGCCGAGCGAGTGGATATGGAGAGAAGTGGGTCGGTGAGGATGTAGCAATGGTTGGGTGGAGTGGGTTTGTGGTGCTGGAAAACAAGTAGTTTATATAAACACGAGCGGGTAGGGTGACATTCTGTGAGATGTCTATTTTAAGATCAGAATAGTTTATGGGTAAGTGAGCCGGTAGGTTCCCGCTGCATAGTCGAAATCTGACAGGCCCCGTAAATGGATAGTGGAGTCGGAGGGCGAAGCAAGCTGGCTTCGGACGTGGCGGTATGATTCTCGCATTCTTCGTATACTCTGGTGCATGGATTTTTCCTCGAAGAAACTATTGAAAAAAAAAGATACGATACTGTTCCGCTGCGCGTGACGGACATACAGACTTGAAATTGCTTTGGAAGGGCCGTGAAGATTGTCTTGTGGTAAGCTACAATCGAACAAAGGAACACAGTAGTACTACCGCCATGTAACTCCCAATTGCCAACATTCTCTCGGAATTTCTCATCTGTGACCCACAGAAAGCAAGCAACGAACCCCAAACCATCGAAGCGTTTTGCTTGCTCGTACCCAAAAGAAAGCTAGCACACAAGGCTCCAATGATAATAAAGTTTCATTCCCAATAATAAGCTGACAGCCCTCTTTTTACCCTTCCGCTCAAACCTAAAAAAGCCTTAGCCGCAAAGCACCCCAGATTTCGCAAATGGTAAAAGTGGCGTTCTCGACCCAAGAAATTGACATCCGTATTTCCCGCGCCACGAGACGCACAGTTAACCGAATATCGATCGTGTGTGGGTGGCTAGAAGAATGGGAATCCCAGTTGGGTGGTGCTGACAAAGACCACAAGTCGTAGTTAGCTGAATCCGTCGTCTTTTGATCATGGGATCTCGTGTTTTCCCCGCCGTTCCCGGCTCGCCGGTCAGCTTGAAGTGTCAAAAACACAAGGTTTAACACGAAGTCTGGAGGGGGATGGGGAAGTAATGTTTTATTTTTAGCCGGTGAAATCACATGTTTGCAAACAAGAAAAAGGTGGTGGTGGCGTGGACATGACTTGAGAAAGTGAAAAAAGAGTATGTTGTATTGAATGAATCGTTCAGCTACGCAAATGGCGCTGCAGCTGAGTTCCAAACGCCGGTCATGATAGTAACTCCTCCATGTGCTATTGATATACTGACTTTCGTGAACTCATCACCTCTTGCCCTTCTTGAGCACTAGGCCCTTCCAACCCTTGCTATCCTTGATGCGTCGGAGCGCCTTGCTCGCGATAGGATCTTTGGCCAAATCATCCAGGCAGGCCTTCTTCTCTTCTTCGCTCTCGTGCTCGTGGAACTCGCACCATTCCTTTTCCATCTTTGGCCGCTCGCCTCTTGCTAGCATGGTGACTAGCTCGAATAGGAAAGCTTGTGGCAGGTGGCTTCGCAGAGGGATGGTACGCTCATCATCGCGATCGGGGTTCCAGTACACGGAGTACATGTCGAGAAAGTACCTGCAAAGCGGTGCGTCTGGAGGGAGACTCTCGTATGCGGCAATGACATTGCTGTGGTCGGGCATGACTTGCAGAATCTCGTCGTTTGTTTGCCATGCGAGAATGACAGCGCGGCTTAGTTTGGGAATCGAGTATTTGTGCGCGAAAACATAGAGCGATATGAAACGGCGCTCGAGGAATCCTTCCAAACTCCTCCATTTGTAGGGTCGTGAACAGCATGGGCATAGTGTCTCCTTGGGTATCTCGGGCTTCTCTGCGGGGTTGCGAGGGGGCAGTACTACCGGAGGCTTTTCAGCCTCAACTTCCCCCTGTACCTTCTCTGCACTGGTTGTTGTTGGGCTGTTCGTTGCTTCGGCGGGTGCTGATGCGCCATCTGCAGGTGTTTCGTCATCTAGAGCGATGCCCCATGAAGCAGTATCTACATCATCGCCTTCGCCTTGTTCTGTAGGTGGAGCACTGGTGTTGTCGCTTCCATTGACACTAATAGCGTGTGTTGGAGGGTGAACTTCCTTGCCGCCTTCGATCAAGTGATGCGGGATAAACCCTGTGTAAAGCCAGAGCATAAATGCATCGAAGACGTCTGGACTAGTATCCTCTAGCTCAAGCGTTGAACTAGAGGAGTTGTAAGGCGAGTTGCTCTTCTCTTCTAAGCATGTGTTGAAGTATGTCGAGCATCTCCTCAAAAGTTCGCGATGGCAGCTGAAAGACTCGGAATGTTCCTTTCCACCAACTTTGACGGTGATGATAGTTTGGTCAAAGTTTCTGCATTTGGTTAGCCGTTGAGCCAGACATGGTCCCAAGCTTCACCATAGCTTACCGGAAAGTGTGGCCGAGCGTCGTCGCACCCTTGGAGTTCATGAAAGGCATTTTGATAAGATAATCTGGTTCGTTCATCGCGGGCTCATTGTGGGCAATCCCAATTATTATATTCCACACGTATTGTGGCGCACCAGGAGCACTGAGAGGACCGTTTCAGCGACTGTACCAGCCCCATCTTGGCGTTGGATCTTGCAACGGAATAATGCTTGTAAGAGCTTCGGTTCAACGGGGGAGAAGGCTTAAGCGGAGAGTCGTATTGCTTGATTGAAACACGCTCACACAATAATAGCGAGTGACGGCTGGGTATTTCTTGGTGATCTTGGGAGAGGGTAGGGGTGGTTCGAAGACGTGCGGGAGAGGATGGGTTTGAGCGCGGTTTCACATTGCTTGGCGGGGGCGAGATGCCTCGACGCGCGCCTGAGTTGGCAAAGATGTGCCTCACCGTCGTACAGCACCAACGCTAGATGTGTCCCTTCTACGTCGTTTAGATTATTATTCCTGACGCATAAGGGCGTTCGAGACAGGGATAAAATCCTGACGCGTGATAACGTGGACGCGTTGTTATCTTTCCGGGGTCCTGCGTCTGGACCGAGTACGTCTGTCCATACTTAGTAGTAGTACATATCGCCATTGGCTACCTAGACCAACTTCGTCCATCATCAGGCACAACCACCCACACTCAACATGTCTACTAGAAGATACTCTACGTCTCTGAGGCTTCAGGAAGCGTACTGTTTCACTGCAGTCCTTGTTACAGTAGTGCATCTACAACGCACCTGCCTCATCTTCGCAGCTCCGTGACTACACTAACCCGACTCGAAAGGTATGAGCCTAGTGATCTTGCAGTAGCTCCACAGGTGGATGCAGAGGCCTAGTGTTGATCAGTGAGTACCGTTCACAGGAGTGAGTGGGGCATGGCCAGGGATCGAGAATACACGAGGGTTTGAGGCTTCATGAAGAGTTGGAGTTTACAGATGTGAAAAGGTTTTGTCGCTCCCTCGTCACCAGTTTTAATTGGACATCTCCCCCCACTCCCTCCACCACTCATACAGCGCAATACCGCCCGCCGTCTGCACGTCTGCGAAAATGATGTTAGATTGTGGTCCACAACTGCACACACAGGTTTGGAGAATTAGAACTTACTAAGACTTCTTGTCACCCCCACAGTCTTTATTTCCACGTTGCGATCGATAACTGCAAGCACCTCGGCCGAGATACCTTCTTTCTCACTCCCGAGTACCAGGCAGCACTTCTTGGGCAGCGTTCCAACGTCTTGACGACGGACAACTTCAATAGTGTCACCATCACTACCCAAGTATGCGCCATCGACGCCTTCGTAACCCAATATACCGCTGCGGTCTGTTTGTTCGATACCCACGACCTCGTATCCTTGGCTCTTTGCTTCCAGCAAGAATGCAGGAACATCCAATTCTTTGAGTTCCTTGATGGCAAGGTGCTTCTCTGATCTTACGCTTGTAGCCTTGAAGTCTTTGTGTGCAACCTTCTTGAGATCATCGATGTACAGAGCCTCTAGCCCAAAAGACTCGGATATACGCGAAAGACCTCCGAGGTTGGTGGGATTGTCAATCAGGGATGCGACAAGCATAACTGATGCAGGACGCCGGTTTTGTATGCTTGGTGGACCGGATGCTGGATGGAGGTTGTCTAGGTCGATACCAGCCTTAGTTTGTAGTGTGATCTGGCCGCCCGGATCTTCATTAGATACAGCTAAAAGAGCTGCGGTCGCTGGTTCATCGCTAGTATTCTGCTTTCCTGGCGCAGTGCCCAACTGTATGATTGCAGGGGGACAGGCGACACGTATCGCTTTATCGTCCGACTCAAGCTCTTGGAAATCTTCATATGTAACCAACTCATCTTCTGGCGATTCAATTGAAAGGTACCGCCCCTGGAAAATACCGACCATGGTGAAGTCGGCTTCGATGTCGACCTTCAAGGTTCTTATCGTCCATGGCGAAGCACTGAACTTGTCGAGACGTCGGATAAAGTTATCCATAGCCAAGAGCGCAGGATTCTCGATGACTGTCTTCCACCCCTTTTTCTTTGCGAGATCAAAGACTAGCGGAAATGCAAAGTTCGCCTCGTGGCGTATCTGAACTTTCGGACTTGCCGAGTATGCATTGAGCTGCATCATAAGCTGACCGGTAAACACCTCGGACTCATAGGATGCAACTAGAAGACCAAGTTTGATCAAGCTGGCAACGTGCATAGGACTGTACTCGTCCAAGTTCTGCAGCTGCTGGATAATTCTTGAAGACTTTCCTGGGAACTGACGATAGATGCGAGCTATTGTCCATTCGAGCAAATAACGATAACGTGGCCATGACTCCAGTGTCAGAGCATGTGTGAGTCCATCGAGATACGCATCAGCATCCGAATCACTGATGCAACGATGGCTCAATAAAAGGATTGCCTGTAGCTGTAGAGTCTTTTTCCAGGGACTCTTAACGGCGACCGGTGGTTGTTGATCTTTCCAGGGTTGGAGCAAGCGATTTAGAATGCTCTTGGCAACACCTAACTGTCCTTCAGGGAATCGCCGTAGAATATCCAAGACAGCTGTGTATGCATGCCATTCTCGTAGTCCGTAATATGAGGTATATGTTCGATGTGGCAGATATCGTTGCAGTCTTTCAGCAGCCACGACCTCGAACAAAAACTCTGGCTTGATGGATGCAGGATCGTTTACAAAGTCTAAGATATAATCTTCAAAGGGAAGAATACCTGTGACGGAAGGATTTGCAAAAGCAGCTTTGCGTAGTGATTTTGCAAGTCCTGCGAGTACGTAGGACCTACCCTTGGATAACCTTGTGAGACGTGACATGGCTTTGGACAAAAGGTTTGTGAGATCTGTTGCGGATTCTACATTGTTTCTTTGGTGATGCGTGATACAAATATGTATGCACGCCGGGTGGAACATCAAGGGTGGCAAGTGAACAGCAAATGGCCGAACGAAATCGCGGATTTCGGCCTCTTCCCAAAGTGCTGCCAAGGCGGTATGCACCTCACCTGGATCGACAGAGTTGACGTCCATATGGTCGAGCAGCTTGATTAAGGTCTTGCAAGCAGGCGCAAACCTCTGGCCCTGAATGCAGCTATGCTTTGACTCACGTAAGTCCTTCAGGAAAATTTGTAGTGACAGGGGCGTAGTGTCATCCGAGGTGGAGAATGTTGTTGACTGATCCACTTGCTTCTCTAAGTTTTCACACCGAGCACGTAGAGATTCCTCAGCTGACAGCATCTCAGGCCCTGGGTCAGGGCGGACAAGATCGCAAATTTTCCGGCAATGGATGCTATGCAAATCGCTCGCCACTTCAGGAAGACCTGGAAGCCGTGCAAGGCTCAGGATTTCTGTAATATCAGCTGACGCGAAATTCGGGTGTTCTGACAGAGAGGAGCTGCTGTATCGTGCGGTAAGACCTGATATGAGACCATTCAGTAAATACAGTATCGCCGGTTGAAATAACCGGCCGCGAGCGTTCATGATGAATCGAACTATGCCCAATACGATGGCACGCCCATGGCGGTTATCCACGCCGATTTCTTGCGTGCTATCATCGTTCGAAGGGACAAAATATGGACTGTCTTCAGTACCAGATGCGAATCGTGCGATAACAGCGGCTAAAGCCTCTCCATGGGCACAGGTAGTTTGCGTTCGGGTGGCAGTAAGTGTTGAAGTGAAGAGGCTCCCATCTGTTGCCCACGGGAGGAATCCGTCAAAGAGAAAGTGTATGTGGCCACTGATGTCACCACGACACTACCAGAATATAGTTATTATTTTGAAAGCCAGGTTGTGATTAAGTCACGTTGTGCATCAGCACTGTTGAAGTCTGCTTACCTGGATGACAAAGTCCATGTACCAGCGGCCAATCATCTTCCTAACACTCTCCTGGATTAACGGATCAAGAGCTGCAGTGAGCAAAGTGGTCGTCATTGCCGGAGTGATCTTTGATGGAAGAGCGTTTGCGGATCCAAGCAACTTGGTCATTGATGAGAGAGAGTCTTCCACTTGCCCAGTATAGCGATGCAGGACGATGGTCTCGAACAAGGTAGAGTAGAGATCGTACTTTTCTCGGTCCACGCCACTTGCAGTATACTGCATTGTTGGGGTATCAATGCGATCTGTTGTGGCCAGGAAAGACTGTCGAATGATGCCGAGGCAGTACTTGCGCTGGTCTGCATGGCCTTTGACGAGACCAAGTCTCAGTTTCTTCCAGTATTGTTCGTTCCTTACGCATTCGAACTTGAGGCCACTGGATGCGGCCAGCGAGATCCATTGAAACCAAGTTCTGTAAATATTGCTTGATCTAGCAGCAAAACGCTTCGCATCAAGAGTGCTCAGTTTGTTCCACAATGACTCATTGACTACACGGTCGATTTCGATGGGCGAACTTCCTCTTTTGTTCTTCAACAACGAGAAAAAGGCGGATAAGACTTCGTGTGCAGTCTCGTCTAATCCATGAGTACCCGGAAAATCTGATAGAAAACTAAGAGTATCGACATCCACCATGTGGTCCTCTGCGCCTGGCACCCAGAAACAGCATTTCAGAAAATGCAGATATGTCTTTGCAGACTCGAGCTTTTCGGGATCCCCAGAAAGGTCTTGTCTTGATCGAGCAAGGGCATCATAAAGGCCAGTCTTGAGATGAGCTGCTACAAGTGATTCGCGGTTGAGACACAACTCTGCGACCTTATAAAGATGATCTGAGGATGATTCGTCGGCTAGGCGGCTTAAAACAATGTCCCACAGTTGCCCGTGCTGCACGGTGCTCGCGGGTCCGGCATCAGATCCGTTGGTGGGTAGGAGTCGAAGGCAAATGTCGAGTGCGCTGATATCAATGCCATGTGGTGCAGCTTTGAGCTTGGCAAGGCTGGCGTCAAAGGCGGCGTGCCGGGTGTGGTCATCCAATAGGCTCAGCACTGCAGCAGTGGCCATGTTGGGCAGAAAGACCCGTCAGCGGAACCGTATAATGGGGAGAGCTGACGTTTCCTGCAGTGCGGTGTAACGCTGTTGTGGGATTTCTGTTGTCGTTGCAAGTAGAGGCGCTGGGTCTGACCAGTCACATCTCTGCTGGCGAATTTTTTAGTCGCTAGGTACGGCGTCTTCGCGCCCGACAACATCCAACATGCCCGACGCTCAGAAAAGAGCGGTATCCAAATTTAGCTGCCATGGTCGGTGAGGATGCTCTACCATCCACTTTGGATTTGTTTTGTACCGGAGTCGACATTTGTTATTACTCCGTATGACGTAGAAGGGCATTTGGCTGACGGGTGAGGAGCAGGGAGTGCTCTGTTGAGCGAATTGCTAGTAGGGGACCGACGGTGCATCGACGTCCCGAACCACTTTCATGGTTCATCCATCTACTCCCGCCGTGATGATCCATGTGGCTTGTAGGGATTGTCGACCCATCATGTATGCTTCCGCTGCGCCACGGTATGTCGACAGGCGGCTGGTGGGTTGCCAAGCAGTGACGTGGTGGTCATCGCACCGGCAACGGCGTGTTGACACGCCCCAAACATTGACCCTCGAGTCATGGCAGGAGCGATCCGTGCACTAACTCAACACCAACTACTACTATGCACCTGGTGTACATTGACCGGTCGCAACAGCTCTGGCGATCTTACTGCCCCTTAATAGGAGACCAACTGGACGACAAAATGTATCCGCTACATACAACCGCCTCGGCACCTTCCATGCGTGCATCCGCCGACATCTCATATGCACACATGTCTCCACCAACACCCATCAACGCCAACGATGACCCGGGCAATGTCAAGGTCGTGGTGCGATGCAGGGCCTTCGTTCCTAGAGGTAGGGATCTCCTGCAATTTTTACATGTCGTTGCATACTGATCGGCCGCAGAAAAGGAAAAGGGCACAAAATGCCTGATCCGAATGGACCCAGCGACCCAGAAGACGACGCTCTATGCGCCCGAAGACAGCGACAGCAATGGACGCCGATTTCATGAGGACAAGGAGTTCACCTTCGATCGCTCGTACTGGTCGCACGACGAGAGTGACCCGCACTATGCGCACCAGGAGGATGTATACCGCTCTTTCGGTGAGGAGTTCTTGGATCACAACTTTGCCGGCTACCATACCTGCATCTTTGCCTATGGCCAGACGGGTTCGGGAAAGAGTTACACCATGATGGGCACGCCGGAAAACCCAGGCCTGATTCCGCGAACCTGCGAGGAGCTGTTTGCCAGAATAAGGCATGAGCCGTCACCCAACACCAACTACCATGTCCAAGTATCCTACTTTGAGGTCTACAACGAGCACGTGCGTGACTTGCTCCAGCCCAGGACGAACCCGCCTGTCTACCTCAAGATTCGTGAGAGTCAGAAGGATGGCGTCTATGTACAGGGCCTGACCGAAGCCGAAGTCAAGTGCTATGCCGACGTGGCGCGCCTGATGAAGATTGGCGACATGGTACGTATCCAATTTCTGTTGTCTTACAAACCCATGCTAACACCTGCATAGAGCCGGACAGTTGCTTCTACTAAAATGAACGACACTTCATCCCGCTCCCACGCGGTCTTCACTATCCGCCTCAAGCAAATCACTCATTCTCTTCTTTCAGACGAGACCATTGAGCGTACAGCACGCATGCGTCTGGTCGACCTTGCTGGCTCAGAACGTGCAAAGTCAACAGAAGCCACAGGCGCTCGTCTGAAAGAGGGGGCACAAATCAACAAGTCTCTCACGACACTTGGTCGTGTCATTGCTGCCCTGGCCGACCCCCGGCGACACGGTGCCAAAGGGCGACGACCACGCGAGGTGGTTCCATACCGTGACTCGGTGTTGACTTGGCTTCTCAAAGACTCTCTTGGTGGTAACAGTAAGACAGCTATGGTTGCGTGTATAGCTCCATCCGACTATGACGAGACTCTATCCACCCTACGCTATGCCGACCAAGCCAAGCGCATCCGTACCCGTGCTCTTGTCAACCAGGACTGCATGTCTGCTGCACAGCGAGATGCTCAAATTGCCGAGATGTCGGAACAGATCCGAAGTCTACAGGTGTGCGTAAATGCTGCTAGCCAGCGCAAGAGGGAAGAAGCGACCGAGCTGGATGAGTATCAGAGGCAGGTTGCACTCATGCAACGTCTTATGGAAGAGAACCGCCAAGTTTCAGCTGCAAAGATCAAAGCACTTACTTCGGAAGTCGAAGAGCTCCGTCCGCTCAATACGGCTCTCCGTGCAGAGATTGACACATTGCGCCGCCATCTCGCTCTTGCCCTTGGAGAGCTCAAGAACCCTATCGTCCTGCCGCCACCGCGTGAGCTCGGTACGCCAGACTTTGAGAACGGAGAGTGGCTGGGCGAAGGAGATGAGGTAGACCGGTCTATGGGAGCTGGTGGTGACGCAGAGGCCAGTGGTGATGATGACTCTGATTCAGGCTACGATGAAGGTGACCAGCACGATGAGTTGGCACAGGAGCTGCAGAACGAGGCAGAATCATTCCTCCAAGATCTCGGCCTGTTCCGCAAGAAGGTTGGTAGCGATGTGGAACGATTTGGAATGCACGAGAAACTTGCCGGTATGATGGAGAATGGACTATAAAGGAATGCGGCCAGGGAGTTTGCTATCTTGATGGAGTTGAACAAGGATACAGGATGAACTTTGATTATGGATGCATGAGCGACGGCGTTATTCTTTTGATACGGGCGACACAGATCCCAACGTAGATAGTAGTATATAGTTGTGCCACGATGAATGAAATACGTCTCACACGCCCTTACCATACCTCATCTTCTTCGTCAACGCAGGCATGCTTCTTGGCTTGGTGTTCTTGTTCCTCGCTTCTTTCAGGACTCTTCACGTTTGTATCAGCACAAGCGCTCTCCCCTGCATTTCTATCATGACATACCTTCTCAGGGGTAGCTTCCTGCACAGCTTCTCGCTTACGAGGGCGACCAGCACGAGGAGCGTCTTCAAGGTACTCAGGGAGAATCTTAATCATAGGGGCATTTGGATCAAAGCCTCGTTGACAGGCTCTTCTATAGATTGCGTCAATCGTACGTTGTGGAACGCCTGTGATTTCGCTGATTTGGGCGGTTGATTTGCCTCCAAAAGGTGACTTCAAGGTAACAATTGCGGCACGGGTAGGGAGATTTGTGTTTGGAGCCATGGGATATTTGAAGTGAAAACCACGATATGTCAAGCATTTACACTTCTCCAGATTCAAAGATGTTTGTATTTCTGCGAAGTAAGACGGACCGAATTATCCGCTGAATGCCACCTCCGTACGTCGTGCATATGTGATGTGACAGGCCTCGGCGAGTGCTTCGAGCTATGACCGCAACTCCAAGCAAGCTCCAACCAGGCGCGCATCGGGCTTCCGACCACTTCGCGCCGTGGTAGCCCGACGTCCGCGACCAAACATGTCCAAGCCAACAGCCAACTGGGAAAAGGTCGGCGACAAATTCTACAGAAAAGTCCAGCTCTACCAGGCCGTCTTCGACCAGGATCTCGAGCTCGAGAACTACCATGTGGTGGGGGCGCCGTATAGCGGTGCTGTAGGTAGGTATGTCCCGCTTGCCTGCAATTGACTGCGCATACCTGCACTGGGGCTGGGCTGACTGCATCAGCCATCTACCGCGATGAAGACAAACTACAGACATATCGCGGGCCAGGACCGTCCAAGTCGAGCATCGACATCTACAGCTGCGCGGGCAAGCTGATCCGAAGCATCAACGTGCGTCACCCCAGTATCAACTGCGAACCATTACGATGGGCAATGCTGACAGCCTCTAGTGGGACAAGGGACCCATCCGGGGCTTGGGCTGGTCTGAGGACGAAAAGCTGCTTGTCGTCACATCAGACGGCACCGTGCGATGCTACTACGGCCTGCAGGGCGACTTCGTGCCCTTCACACTGGGCCATGATTCAGACCAACTGGGCGTCGTGTCGTGCAAGTTTTATAGTACAGGCTTCGTCGCGCTGCTCGGGAACAACCATCTCATCTCGGTCACCTCGTACACCGAACCGCGCCCTAAACTCCTGGCCATTCCTCCGACCGACCCCATTATATCCTGGAGCATAGTCCCACCTGCATACTCGCTCTCGCGCTCAGTCGAAGTCATCCTTGCCATCGGAACAACACTTTACGTTGTGGACGCGACTGAAGCTGAAGACAGGAACTTTGATGCTGGGCCCTTCAGACACATTAGCGTCAGTCCGCGCGCGGAGTTCCTCGCCTTTTATACAGAAGATGGCAAGGTGTGGGTTGTCAGCGGTGATTGGAGCGAGAAGCTCAGCGAATACGACAGCAAGATCAAGACAGTCCCTAAGGACATGGAATGGTGCGGCTCAAACGCTGTTGCGCTGGCGTGGGAAGATGAAGTACATCTGATTGGCCCCAGGAGCGCCGCGACAAAGTTCTACTATGATACCTGGGTGCACCTGCTACCAGACATTGATGGCATCCGCCTTCTCACAAACGATGTATGCGAGTTTATCCAAAAAGTGCCAGATGAAGCGGTCGACGTCTTCAGGCTTGGCTCCGACTCGCCTGCTGCAAACTTGCTAGAAGCATCGTCTCTTCTCGAGCAAAAGAGCCCGAAAGCAGACGATCTCATCCAACTTATACGCCCTAGCTTAGGTGAGGCTGTTGATACCTGTATCAAAGCTGCTGCGCATGAGTACAATATTCATTGGCAGAAGTCGCTGTTGAAAGCTGCCTCATACGGAAAGTCGGTATTGGACTTGTACTCGTCTGATGACTTTGTCGATACCTGCGATACACTACGAGTTCTCAACGCTGTGCGTTTTTACGAGGTTGGACTGCCGCTCAGTTACGATCAGTACCGTCGCATGACACCCGAGAAGCTCATTGAACGTCTCACGAATCGCAGTGAATACCTCTTGGCACTGCGAATCGCCGAGTACCTGCATTTGCCAGCCAATCAGATTCATGGTCATTGGGCGCAGCAAAAGGTTCGTGTTTCTACAGACCCGGAAGAAGAAATATGCAGCTTGATTGTCAAGAAGCTTCATGGGAAGCCAGGCGTGTCTTTTGAAGACATTGCGCGGGCGGCGTATGATGAAGGTCGTGTTCGCCTTGCAACGGACCTACTAAACTATGAACCTCGAGCAGGAAAGCAAGTACCCCTGCTTCTGAACATGAAGGAAGACAACATTGCACTTGACAAGGCTATCGAATCCGGCGACACTGACCTGATCTACCATGTTCTACTGCACCTCCGTAAGAAGCTGCCGCTTGCGTCCTTTTTCCGAGTCATTAATAGTCGACCGGTCGCCACAGCTCTTGTCGAGTCGTCAGCTTGGGACCAGGACCGTGATCTATTGAAGGATCTGTATTACCAAGACGACAGACGACTCGATGGATCGAATCTTTTGTTATCTGAGGCCCTCTCCCAAGACAACCAGGCTGCTGCACAAGACAAGTTGAAGTTGGCATCGAAATACCTCCAAGACTCTCGCGAGAGTACAGCCATCTTCCAACGCCAGTCTATCGATGATGCAGCCAAGCTTCTTCGTCTCCAAACACAATTTGAGAATGACCTCAATGGACCCAGGGACGCCAGCCCCGCTAGCACATTACCTGGCCAGACCTACGTTGGGCTCTCGGCGAACGAAACAATCTTCCAACTTATTCGCCAGGGTCATACCAAACGCGCTCAAAAGGTGCAGTCAGAGTTCAAGATCAACGACAAGACATACACGTACATCCGGCTCCGGGCCTTAGTCGCAGCACGCCACTGGATCGAGCTCGAAGAGTTCGCCAAGCAAAAGAAGAGTCCTATTGGCTGGGAACCCTTTTTCAACGAGATCCTCGGCGCAGGCAACACTCGAGTCGCATCGGTATTTATTCCAAAGTGCACATCCCTGTCCGTACCTGAGCGCGTAGAAATGTGGACCAAATGTGGCCTGCTAGTCAAAGCAGGAGAGGAAGCATTCAAAGTCAAAGACCGGGAGTTGCTTGAAGAGATTCGAGCCAAGGCGGGTGGAAGTGCAGCTATCGAAGTGGAGAGGTTACTTGGTATGTTACCCCCGAGCAAGAAATAAGAAATAGGGAACATTACGTTACAGAGCAAATGGAACGGGGTACGCTGTATGTAGTACTAATGCACAATTATTCGCTACGAACGTGGATTTCGTGGGGCCCCTTCCGGCCCACTCTCTCGCCTTGCCTTTTTTATTGTGCCCTTTGATGATGCTAGTAGCACAGCGTCTCCGATGTAACTATCTACTACGCCCAAGGGAAAATACGACTCATCCCCCTTGCACCTGACTAAACAAAACCCAACGGGTTGTGGAGGCCAAGCCATGCACCCCAAAATGTGGAGGCTCCAACAACCACATCCACCCCCATCGCTTACCGTCATAAGTAGCATGGATCAGGAAGCGATCAGCAAATCTACCATCATACCCCGCGTTTTTTCCCAGGATCCCGCCCCATTTATTCTTGCTTTAGCCCCGGGGTATAACCCAGGTTTTGCAGCGCTCGACGTGACCCACCAAATCTCGGTGTTGTATCGGGGCGAAGCTACTACGAAACTGACGCGCAGGCTACTTCTGTGTCCGGCACCTTGCGAGGTCTTCTTTTCTTTTCTGTTTGGATTGAAAGGTGGAGATTGCGGGTGATTCGCTTGACGATGCCATGGCGGAAGGTTGCGGGCGGGGGGGCGCAAGTAGCTGGGGGTGAAAGTGCGGAGGTATATAAGTGACTTTTGTGCCATGCCCATTTACTTACTAGACTACTATCTTGTTGCGCGAGAGTTTTTTCTTTCTTTTCTTTCGAAAACGCGGGTTACGATGACGTTGTCTACACTGGCGCTCGTAGCCGTAGCAGCAGCAGCAGCGACAACGACGGTGGCATCCGCCACGTCGCTTCCATACTCTGAATACATTCTCGCACCCAAATCACGAACTGTACTCCCCGTCTCTATACACAGCAGCAACGGCTCCGTGTCGAACCCGGAAGCTTTGCTCCAAGGAGCAAGCAATGGCAGCGCAGTATTCACCGGTAACGCATCCACAGCGTACGACTTTGGCATCAACATCGCGGGCATCGTGAGCGTGAGTGTGGGCGGTAGTGTGGATTCAACCGGGGACTACATCGGCGTTACATTTTCTGAGAGTTCGCTGTGGATTAGCAATCGGAGTAGCGATGCTACGGCTGATGCGGGCAAGGATGAGACGCTTTGGTTTCGCGTCAATGCCATGGGAAAGTATACGGCGCCGAGGGATAAGATGCGCGGTGGCTTTAGGTATATGACGTTGGTGCATAATGGGACGGGTAGTCTGGAGGTTACGGGCGCGGAGGTGCATTATACAGCTATGCCGCATTGGGCTGATGATGCGATTGGGAATTATACGGGGTACTTTCATTGCGATGGTAAGGAGAGATTTTTTTTAAATGTAACTTTGGCTAATGGGAGGCAGATGAGCTGTTGAATAGGATTTGGTATGCGGGTGCGTATACAAATCAGTTGTGTACGGTCCCCCCGGATACGGGTAATGCTTTGGTGCACTTGGGAGAAACGGGATATTCGAGTACGGATGACCAGAGTCCGGTTAATGTTACGTGGTATAACAACTATACGATTACTCAAGGCACGAGTGCGTTGGTGGATGGAGCGAAGAGGGATAGGCTTGTTTGGGCTGGAGGTACGTTCTACTCCGATCGTGATTTATCAAAAATCGAGGAAAATGCTAACAAACCCCCAAAGACATGGCTATTGCTGTACCCGCAGTAGTCGTATCCACAAACGATGTCGTCTCGGTTGAGAACGCACTCAACTCACTCTTTGCTATTCAGAACCAAACAACTGGCACGCTGCCCTATGCCGGTCGACCTTTTTCCCCTTTGGTGTCGTTCACGTACCATCTTTACACTTTGATCGGTGTAGCGGATCACTACCTATATACTGTAAGAATTTACCCCCTCTTTACCATAATATCCTCTTACAGCGGGCTGACTGTTTTCCACAGGGCGACATGTCGTACCTAAAATCTCTATGGGAGCAATACAAATTCGCACTTTCATTTTCGCTCAGCAACATTGATTCGACTGGCCTCATGAACGTGACTACGCCGCAGGACTGGCTCCGTGAGGGAATGGGCGGACACAATATCGAGGCAAACGCCATTCTCTACTACACCCTCTACCAAGCTATCTACCTTGCTGGCGCTCTCAACGACACTGCAAATGTGTCAGACTGGCGCGAGACGGCCGAGCGCATCAAGGTGGCCGCCAACGAGCTTCTCTGGGACGAGGAAGTGGGCATGTACAAGGACAACGAGACAACGACGCTAAATCCTCAGGATGGAAACGCCTGGGCTGTTGTCGCCAACCTCACTCAAAGCGCGGAACAGACTTCTTTGATAAGCAATCGTCTGGTCGAGCGATGGACAAAGTATGGTGCACCTGCGCCGGAAGCCGCAGACGCCATTTCACCATTCATCTCGGGCTTTGAGCTGCAGACACACTTCCTCGCGCGCAATGTAACGGCTGCTCTGAATCTCATGCACTTACAATGGGGTTTCATGCTCGACGACCCGCGCATGACCAATTCGACTTTTATCGAGGGCTACAGCGTTACTGGAGAGTTGCACTATGCGCCATACAATAATGACGCACGTATCAGCCACGCACATGGCTGGGCAACCGGTC
Organism: Bipolaris zeicola 26-R-13; assembly: GCF_000523435.1. NCBI lineage: Eukaryota > Fungi > Ascomycota > Dothideomycetes > Pleosporales > Pleosporaceae > Bipolaris > Bipolaris zeicola. Next base: position 29,721 of record NW_006912248.1, on the reverse strand, counting down.
CTACATCTTCGCTGACCCAGTATGTTGCCGGGGTACAGTTGTTGACAGCCGGTGGAGCGACTTGGCGCATTGCTCCTAACCTGGGTGACAGTCTCAAGTTTGCGGATGCAGGGTACAGCACGACCCTGGGGTTCTTCAGCGCAAAGACCCAAATCCTGGATGACAGCAAGGTAGTGTTGGAGTTCGAGGCGCCCGAGGGAACGACGGGTGAAGTGCACGTTCCTGTGCTGAACTGCGGTGGCCGGGTTACCTTGAGTGAAGCTCAGAGTTCAAGCGAGGACTGCGTTGTGGATATTAGCGTGAGCGCAAGTGAACAGGAAAGTGTAGTGTTGCAGGATGTGGCTGGCGGCAAGTGGAAAGCTACGTTCCAGTGTTCGGAGTAAGTTTTCCTGTAGTATAATGCCTGGTTTCAATAAATCATGTGTCAGTTGTGAGCTGTTTTCTTGTCGTGTAGGGTATGTATACTAGCCACCCTAGGGTAATGGAAGACAACATCTCCTCTTTTCCAGGTCGCATTCCCGCACTAAATTCTCAACATATACATGTCCCGGCGAATACTCGCGATTTTTTGTCGCATTCCGCGGACAAAAGTGCACCCCAAGCCCGTGTTGTGCCTTGATTTGAAGTCTCGGATGTTGTGGTCCCCCAAGGAACCCGCCCGTATTTACTCAATATCCTCGCAGAGTGGAGAGAATCCGGTTTTCTGTTATGCGGCTGATGGGCCGCTGACGAGATCGGGAAAACTTATGGGGCTGATCCATGTAGTGGGAGGAAGATGTAACCGTAAGCGACATGGGCGGCTCCTTTGCGGATAGTGCGCCGATAGCCGTGGTTACCTGGAGTAACATAGAGAACTAGACATGCCGTAGCAGTTTCTGTTGCGCAATGGACGGCGTTTGTGTCGACGGAGCAACGAGTGACATGGCAATTGTATCATTTGAGATATGCGGTTTAGATATGGGTCTTGGTGCCCCATTGCTTTCTTTTTCCAAGGCTGACTGACTCGCGATGCAGACTACTCTTACCAAGAAACTGGTTGTGGCGGACGACGGCTCATGTCGTCGTTGCTGTTACGGGCGTAGCGATGGGCGATCCATGTACTGATCGACTGAGCCGCAGAAGCTGCTGTATGGACTCGACGCTTATGTGTTGTTGTTATTGTTGTTGTTGTCAAAGGAAAAAAGCCTGCAGGCAGCCTACTCTTACACCTCCGGTCAGATCTGGGTCGGATCAAGGATATTACATGCACGTCGTCTTGTAATACATGACAACAACGGGCCGTAAAAGGAAAACCGGCCAGTGCCACGCAGGAGGATGGCGATGCACGATTACCGGCATGACCCTTGAGCTAGCAGCAGTTTGCCGCGCTGTCGAACCAGTACCCCGCTCTCAGCGGCCGACAGCAGGTTGGGTGTGAAACAGGCGTTCCTATAAAGAGGCGCAATGGGTAAGGCGGGAGGTTGCCCCTCGCAACCGAGGGCTGAAAATAGTCCGGGGGTAGAGGGGGCCACAAACGACTATGACCACTAGGCCGCTGGCAACTTTGATCTACAGCCCGACCTCTCAACAGTTGCATCACTGCCTTTCTGTATTCACTCTTTTATTTCTTGCCGTCTTGGAAAGGTCCCAAAGACGTGTGGTGCGCTCGCGTTGTGTTGTCCTTCCGTCGCTATTCCCTCGTTTGCACTCCACGCACGCGACTCCGACGGCATTCTCCTATAGGAAGCGCGCGCATTTCTTCGCTTCTTCCCCACTGTGCCTACCCACAACGACAACGCATCCACGGCTCTGCTTTTAACCGAAACTTTGTATGCGCTTTGGAATATTGCGCTTGCGGGGCTGCAGACATCATGGACACGAGTTACCTAGCCCAGCAGGTCACGACAATCATTGGCCAGCTGCACGGCCTCTTCGACGAGATCGGTGTCCCCAGCCATGAGCGAGACTCGCGCGAAGCAGAGGTATGCGACAGGCGCACATGCTCATCTTTTATGCGACTGCTGACAGTCTGGTAGCTTTTCTCTGCATTGTCCGAGACGCTGCACAGCCAATTGCGCCAGGTGACCAACGAGAAACATGAAATGACCGAGGAGGCCCATCGCCTCCTCAAGACGATCCGCCAAATGGAAGCCTCGCTAGACGACAGCAGGCCGAATCCGAATTACGACGACCATGATGATGATGACGCCATTACTTTCCCCTTAACGCGCTGTTTGCAATCCCTAAAGGAGAGATACAACTCAGTCAGCAGACGACACCAAGAGCGATTCGAGCAAGTGCGAAAACTGGCTGAAGCACTCGAGTCGTACGCATCCCACCTCGAGTCGTCGTTTGTACAGATCAAGCTCCCGCCTACTGCGCCGAATGCGACCGTTTCACCCTCGTTTGACATCTCACCGGCTTATGTAACCAAACTCGACAACGAGTTCACGCGCGTATACGAAGAGTACACACGGCGGATAAACACAGTCCAGGTAGTCTGCCAAGAGATTATTCAGCTCTGGGCCGAGCTGGGGACCCCCCAGGCACAAACCGATGGCGCCATTGTCAAGTACTATCGCGACTCCCCCGAACAACTTGGTCTTCATAAGGACGATCTCGACGAGTTACACGCCAAAAAGGAACGCCTGATCGAGGAAAAGCGCGGGCGCGAACGACGACTCGGACAGCTGCGTGCAACGATTGAGGATCTCTGGGATCGCCTAGGAGTCGAGGAGCGGGAGCGTAAACAATTTCTTACCAGCAACCGCGGATGCGGTCTCCGCACCATCAACGAATACGAGGATGAGCTGGCCAGATTGAACGAACTCAAGCGTCAGAACCTACACCTGTTCGTCGAAGAGGCCCGATGCAAGCTTCAGGACCTGTGGGATGCCCTCTACTTTTCCGAGGAGGAAATGTTGGATTTTACGCCCGCCTTCTCGGATGTCTGTAGCGATGCACTGCTGGCCGCACACGAAACCGAAATCGCCCGACTCGAAGCCCTAAAGGAACAGCGACTCCCCATCCTGCAAAAGATTGATCGTCACCGTGAACTAATCAAAGAGCGTGATGAGCTTCAGCAATCGAGTCAAGACGCAACACGTCTCATGGCCCGCGGCAACAAGGGCGAGAGGCGTGACCCAGGCAAGCTTCTGCGTGAAGAGAAGATGCGGAAGCGCATCGCAAAGGAGTTGCCCAAGGTTGAATCTGTAAGTACACGACACCTGCAAGGCAAATGCCCAAACTAACGCAATCATGACAGGATCTGAAGAACATCCTAGAAAACTGGGAAGACGAATATGGACGCCCATTCCTGGTGCACGGAAACCGATACCTTGATGAGCTATATGCCTCTGCGGCGAAAGCAGCCGCAGCTCCGCCCCGTGCAAAGACGCCTTCAAACAGTAGCATGCCGAGCAAGTCAGGGACAGTGTCGAGGAACGCTGCCCCTAGCCGTGCTGGAACCATTCGCGGTGGAGCACCGCCAACTCGTTCGAAGACTCCTGTGTCTAATTACGGGGCAAGTGTGTCCAGACATACCATGTCCAGTTCTGTTTCCTCTGGTTTTGGTACTTCCGTGTCAACGATATCATCGTCGTCCTCGATAGCGCCGGCGCAGAAGAGTCCGTCCAAGATACCATCACGCTCGCAAATAGGTGGCACACAAACCGGTAGGAACTCACCCGGCCATCGAGTAACAGCTTCAAGAGAAGAGTCTGCAACCATGCGAAGAAAGGCACCTCCCATGGCACCTCCCCCACGAATGAAAGACCTCTTCATACCTCCGGAGCCGGCGCCTGTGGAGACTCCGATGAATCGGTTTGCTTTCAACCGCGGAGAACGCAGCGAGAGTATTGTGCGTAACGTGGCACCCGAGGACCCCTATGATGACCGATCGTATATGAGACACAGCCAGACAATGAGCGGGGGCTATACTCCAACCTACACTCCCACGTACCCTCCACCATCACTGTCGTCGGGAAGTAGCCGACAAATCTCACAGACATCGTCGACAGGGACAGCTGGCACGGGGGTGACGATGCAATCTGGGTCTGAAAACTGGGAGACATTTAGTGAACAGTCGGATGATGCTCCTGAGGAAGAGATCGATTTTCATGAGTACCGGCGGCAGATGAAGCGCTACACACCCGAAGGTGGTCACGCATCTACGCCGCGGGCAATTCAAGGCAAGAAGGTCCGAGGGATACGCAACGTCGGAGGACGAGAGTCGCCGAGTGAGCACGACAGCAGCATGGTGCGTGTGGTTGAAGGGTCCGAAGCGGGGTGGACCGACGACGGCGACGGGTACTAAGGAGAGCGATGCTTGTTTGCACCTCCACTTGGGCGCTTGTACGAGGCCATGCCGAAGATGGCTGCATGCTTTCCGGCAAAAGACGATTCACAACGCTACGGCTGCTCAATGTCTTGTCCGTTTTTTTTTTCACTTCTGGTTGTGCTTCTTGTCCGTTTGGGCTGTTAAGCTAAGGTTAGTGCATGCACTCCTTCCCAGGAAGCGGCTTGAGAAGGGTGAAAATTTTCACCTGAGACTCATGGCCTCGTTTTGAACTACAGAGCGAGTGGTTGGGAGATTCGCCACGTACAGGGCGAGCAGGAGCGAGCAGGGGCAAGCAAACGGGCTGCACGTCAGATTGCTAGCCAAGTGCTCCTTCTGTTTGATGCACTGGTGCCCTATGTTTTTTTTTCGCGCTTGAGGAGCGGAGGCGGGGCCCCCTTGACTTCTTCATTTGTTCAAATTATTGTGGTCTTTTTTGGGTGAGCGGCTGAACCGCGGCGCAAAGGGAGTTGATGGGAGGATTTCTGAGCGCGATTGGCGCAGTTTCCCGCTTTCTTGTATGCTTTTAATTGCTATCATATCCAGTTCTTGTATGTAAGCGTGGGGCAGAGGGGCATTTGCATGCATCCCAGCTTGCTGCCCAGAGTGGAAGGAAGGAAGGGGTGTGTGTGTGTGTGTGGGTGAAGACAAAAGGAGACGTGTACTGCTACGATTGATCAGAATCAAAAACATTGCAAACCGAGTAGACGGAAGAAAAGAATTGGAGTGACAAGTGACATTGGACAGGACGCGGGCGCAGGGATGAGCCAAGCAAAAGCCAGTGTTAGTGTGTGCAGGCGGAGCGGAAAGCTTGATATCCAGTGCGACTATGTGCACATGGGGAAGGCGCTCATTAGATTGGAATGGAAGAGGGATAGATGAGCTGCGTCTATGATTGCAATAGGCTTCATCTCCTTCATGTCTAGGCAGATGCCGAGGGAGGATCTTGTCTCTAACATCAGGGTCCGCGGTGTCTACGGTCCTTCCTGTTTGGCACAAGACCGTATGTTAAGCTCGATTGAGCAGGTGCAACTGTGCGAACGACTGTGCTTTTTGGCTGTGCGCAGGGGGAAGAGAAAAAAAAAGTATGCATACCAAAATGGTGCAAACATGTGTTCTTGTTTGGAGGAGGCATTGGAGAGTTGACAATGGAGATATGGCGAGAATGACGTTGCCCAAGCACGGGGGAGCAGCGGCTATCGATTTTGCAGCGGAAACAAGCTTGGCCTCCACACTCGCACACCCACACACACAGTCTCACACACCACCAGACTGACAGCCCAACGAGCTTTACCCCACATGACCGGAAAAGGACCATGGGCAGCTAGTGCGTCTCTGCGGCGGGCTGCAGGACACAAGTTACGTGCAGTAGGTCAGAGATACTGGCCATGTAGATAAGCATGGCGCTTCTTACAGGCCCGGAGAGGCTGCACCCAAGCATAGGCTACACGGGGGTTGAGGCGACACATGTAGCCACGTATGTACACCTATGCGCATCTATACGCCGGCGGCAGTGATGACTCCTAGCCACATGCACCGCCGTCGGCACCGCGGCGAAGCTGAGCAGCCTACGATGCACTACACCTACACGAGCCTGGAGCAACGGCACCCGTGGGCCATGGCGGCAAGACGGCGTGACGGGCGCCACGCGTAGCGGTGCCATGTGACTGTGCCGGGCAGCGAAGTCTGATGAAGCAGAGACAGACGGATGCAATGGATTGCATGGCCGCTGGGCCTTCGAGAAGGCAGGGAGAGCGTGGGGCGGTAGGGCGGCAGGGCTGATGGCGGGCGGAGGTGGCGGCTAGCAGACGATCGCCCCCTCCCCCCCCCTAGACTGCATCGTGTCGCGCATGCAGCATGCTCTCCATAGAATCTGTGGACAGCAACCGCTAGCCTATTCCCAGTCCCAGTCCCAGTCCCAGTCCCAGTCCTAGTCGTCTAGTCATGATCCGGTGTCAGCAGCAATTGGATTATGCCCAACCCCGGCTCTCTCGTCCGCCAGTGCACCAGAGCAGAGCTGTCCGGGCGGTCGTGTGCCCTGGGTATGCGTCTCGGATAGGAAACAAGCACCCACGCGACTGCCCTCTCTGCCCTCCTCCGCCCTCCGCCCTCCGCCCATGCCCATACTTTTAGACTATTACTTATCGCAGCTCCCGATAGGCACCCAGCTTACACCTCGCTTCCCCCCCCTAGCTTCGTCATCGGCCTTCCCTTATCACTGCCCCAACCTCCGCTGCCTATGCACCCATCCATATTATCATTGCATCCATCCTTCATCCTCCCTCATTCTCGCCGTCACCCTCTGCATCTGTTTGCTGTCTGTCTCGACCCTCTGCCCGTCCCCGTGCATCGGCGACTTTCGGCGCAACCCAGTCCTGCACCTCTGATGTTGCTCGAGACTTGCCCTTGCATGTTCCGCCCAATAACCAACCAGCAATAACGTAAAGGAATCCAGCGGCCGCACGTCACAACCCGTCTAGCCCCAGCACCAGCCGTACCTGGCACCCACCGACCTGTTAGTCACGGGGGAAACGCCTTCAGGGCCCTACTACCCTACTTCTGCGCCATGTACTCGCCAAGGTCCTTCCCTTATCTGCAACACTCTCCACCCTCACCACGCTCTTCGAGATCAAAGTCCGAAAGGATGGGCACACGCCTGCGTTCTAGTCCCTCTCCACAGAATACCCGACCCGTCGGCGCGGACACGCCTATGCAATCTACAATTAAATCCATGGTCCGTCCTGAACAGAAGCCACAATCACCGCCCCCGTCCGATCGTGTGCCTCCGACCACCACCACTACTACAACTACAACAATGTCCAAACCCGTTGGCATTCCACCTCGCACGCCCTTGAAATCATCCGCTTCCACACAGACATCGAGAATGAGGACCCAGCAACGCCACTCGTCGGCACGCACCGTATACAGCCATGACGCAAAGGCACTGCCACCTGCCGTTGCTGCCTTGCTCGCCGTCACGACTATCCCCAAGATGCCTGCTCGCCGACGACAACGCAGCACAATGGATAGGAGGATATCCATGGATGAGCTGATACAGGAGTGGAGACAGGAAGACTCAGACACTCCATCCTCACTGTCGGGCTCTCCCATGGACCTGCTGCTCGGTCGCGTCGACGAGTCGGATGACGAGTACAGCAGTGGCATGAGCATGGAACAGGAAAAGGCCTCCTTCTTGACATCCAGGTCCATCTCCAGCGACTCCATCTCCCTACCCCCGTCACTGGACTATGAGAATCCATCCTACGCTTCCCACTGGGACAACATTAGCACACCAGACTCGATTGGCCGCAAGTCACTACCGGAACGTAAAGAGAAGGTGGTTTCATCCCCACCAAAAGAGGACTGCATTCTCGACCATCCCCTTCTTCACTTTGGACCCGACGACTGCGAGGACATCATCGCGACCAACATCAACGATACCGCTCCGCCCGCGCCTCCAGCCGAGCGATTCAGATCATTCAAGTCTAACCTAACCGCTTCCCTCCAGGCCCTCAAGTCAGCCGCCAAGTCCTTTTCCAACTTTACAGCCCCCAGCGTGCCCCCGGATGACTTCCTCACGCGATCACTCCTATCACCCAATTTCACCAGCGAGATGCGGCCAAAGATGGTCGATGGCCTGCCATCGCCCGAATTGCGACGTTATCTCAACCCGCAGCCTGCACCAATCTCAGCAACCGAATTATCAATGCATCTCCACGACTCCTTCACCCTCGATACCGATCTCGACCCCCACGCGCCTATGATTCAACTGCAGACATATGAGCGGCGTGGTCGTGCACAAAAGTCGCGCCGCAGTCGTGCCGCGGATCCGCTTTCCGAAGCTGGAAGGGTCCTGTCTAATGACGCACCAACCGTTCGGCAGCGCGAGCCCCGTGAGAACAGCGACTTTCTACGTGTCATTGTTCTCGAGATGAACATGCGCCGCGTAGGCAAGCTCGACGCAAAGGCCGTCGGCAAGGCGCGGATCTGGCTCCCACCCAGAAAGCCTGCTCCCGCTCAACCACCTTCGCGTCACGGTTCAAACCGCGTTCCCCTTCGATGGATTCCAATCAATTCATCCTGAGCTGCAGTGAGATTGAATCCCCTTGTGGTTGGGCACACACGCAGCCTGGTGCCCCGTTACCCTCGTTACGTTCATACGACAAGAGGCACCGAGCCTGCACGTTGCAAAGCGTCTCCACCTATGTAGCGCTTCGTATGCGGCCATTCGATCCTGCGTCATTGGTTGGCATGGAGCCCTTGAGACGATCCCGGATTCAGTTTCTCCGAAAGACATGGCATGACTTACCTTAGTTTGGCGCGACGGGCCTAGCGGGTCCGCCGTCCAGCAAAATTGCTCGACTCGGCATAGGCACCACGGAAACCGTTACGCTGGGATTGTTGCGCCTCGCTTACAAACGTTACACAAAAACGTGGAACAGAGCACACGATCCTTTGGAATTGAAGAGATGGAAAATTTGGTCTTGTGCATCAGGATTGGGCATTGCCAACTCAGCAACACGACACGCGCGGAGTTTCGTCGGGGCCGAGATCTTCACAGCGGGGAAGCAAGAAAAGAAAAAAAACAGCACATCGCTTGGTCCGCAACACGCCTCAACCAACCACCGTCCGGTCAAGACCTACCTGGCTGGTCCCTGAGTTGGCAGGACGTCAAGGAACCTTGGGGCGGAACATGCCTTTTTTTTCGGAATGCCACTTCTTCCACCTGGCGATTTTGGACAAACGAGGATGGCTCCGCACAACCCCGACATGCCGGGTCTCGCCGATGCCGGTTAGATCAAGAGTGGGGGTGTTACATGTTTTTATCGAGCAATCAAGCCTCGGTATTACTACTATACTTACAGTAAGCCAAAGGGCTACTGCAGCGCGCCTCGACCCGACTAGTATTACGGAAAATGTTCCGCGGGACATTTGGATTTTCTTTAACTTTTTTTCACTCATTTCCCAAGCGGATTTAGCATTGTGCGTATTATTAGCGAAGCTTAGTGGGATGCGCCGGTGTTGTTCTAACTTTTTTTTTTCATTTATGGATCGCGGCATATCAGCATGGGAAGGGCGTTTTTGTGTTTGTTGTGTGCCCACGCATTTTTGACGGTCAAGCGCTGACCGCTTCTTCTTTTGTTACCATTTTTTTCTTCGCTTCATCTGAGCATGTTTTCTCCACCCTCATCCCGTCCTCCACGGCACACATACGTGGTGAGTTCAAAGTTTAGAAAGAGCGTGCTACATAGCGTTTGTGTGTGTGTACTACTACCCCCTGGTGCACTTACTATATACCCCCAAAGAAGATTGGGAAATGTAGGCGCGAGCCTCCGGAGTCCATGCAGTTTGGTTACTTGCATCGCATCAGAGTATGTAAATATCTTAGCTCGACATTACAATATTCATCTTGACATGTAACATATTTTTTTGGTATGCAACTTCAATTTGTATTGTGCGCATTCATATAAACATGACGGATTTCTTCGCTACCGATACCTAGTGCAGTATAAATTGTGCCAAGTATGAGATGGATTATTCTCTCTTGGTATCCCAACGCCACGGCTTACTGCATATGTAGTTGTTGCGTTGGAGAGAGAGAAGAAAAAAGCAAAACATCCAACAAAAGCAATTCTCATGCCAGCCAAAAAAAGAAAATATCATCATGTAATCATGCTTGAGACTAAATTAACGACATCCAAACACGATGGATGCAGTCAGCAAATACGTTGCATCAAAGAGGCGCGTTGAGTGGGGGTGTTTGGATCCCCGCTTCCTGCTACTAGCTGTTTCTCATTGTTTTTGTTCTCGTCGCTTGCAACACTCCATCAGAGTACAACATATGCATTAGAAATAGCATCAACACCCATAACAATATTTTCATAGTAAACAAGCAGTGTGATGATAGCCCAATCTATGTAATCCCTAACAAAAAAAAGGTAATGAGATCAAACTACACTCTGCAAATCCACTCCACCCAAACAAAACCATGTCATGTGTGTCAATTGCCATGCGCAACCAACATCTCCCTCATCAGCGATTGCCCAAAGAAAAAAAAAGGATGACCTAACCAGGGGTCGAACCTGGAATCTCTTGATATCGAACTAAATCGTAGTCAAGCGCCTTGCCATTGGGCCATTAGGCCGATGTTGTATCGGATTATTGTACTTCGATGGAAAATTCTCCGCTTAACATTGTTATATTCTCTTTTTTTAACTTCTTCACGCAGCAAGCAACGCCACCCAGTCAACCCCTCTCTCCCCATCTTCTCATTTTCTTTCATGGTAAAACTAGTCCCGCATTCTTCCCACGGAAACTTTTTTCCAATGGGGCACAGAAATGCCCCGCTAGCAGGCGCTCCACACACACACACACACACATCTACCTCTCCCCATCGCGGTAAATGACGTTAGTGGCGTTGGCGTCATCCGCTTCTGTTTCCCCTTCTCAACACCACGTGTTTGCATGTATTCGCACGTGGACCACCTTCTTTTTTTTCTCTCCTTCTGCATTCCTTTAAAATTAACGAAAACTCCACTATCTCCACTCATCTCCACATCCCTCTTTTTGAAGAGCTCAGGAAATTTAGGAAGAAAAGTTGGGGGGAGGTGAAAAGATTGGGGGGGAGGGTATATCAGCGGTGATGTTATTGGTTGCGCTAAGGGGGATTCGGCATACTTCCCTTTTCAACTATACACGAGTAAGGGGCTTGGCGATGAGAATGGATGGCATACGTATGTGTAAGTAAGTAAAGGAAAGTATACAACCTGTGTTGGAGTACGCAAGGAGGGAAGCGGGTGCGGAATTGGTGCGCTCGAGTACGTAGGGTGTGTTGATGCCAGATGCCGGGCGCGGACGCGGAGGGGATGGGGGGGTTGCTATTGGAGTGCTGTATTACACTACTACGTATGTATGTACTACAACGATTGCTTGGAGAGGTGCGTGATGTAGATGCGGATGCAGGATTGGGGGGGGAGCTACGAATCGGACCGAATATGGGGAGAGCGTTTGAACGGGAAACGGTTATCGGGCTAGGTGGGTTTTGCTTTTGGGTTGCACGTGCCTGATGTCATTGTGTAGTGGAGGGGAGTAGTAGTCATTGTCGTGCGTTTTGGCTTATCTTGTCACACGGGTAGGGAGGGTATGGGGGTAGTGAAGGTTTGTATTTTTTCTTTCCGAATGGTTGATGGGAGAGCGCAAGGGGGAGCCATCGGATGGCTTGGGAAGTCAGCCAAGACTGTATACACAGATGTGATTGTATACGTGTGCCACAGCATGCAATGGTCGTGTGTTCGCGTGTCTAACGGTCTAACGGTCTAACGGTCTGATGCTCGCATGTCTCACTTTCTTTCCATCAGTCCAGTAACACGTGAGAACGACATGTGCACATTACCCCAGCATTGTGACAAACCCAATCAAACAATCCGGGTTGTCAACGCCCGGGCGGATGAATTTTTATAAATCCGTATTACTTATACACATCCGAACGATAGCCCGTTCCCCCTGTGCAAGAGTTACATATAAAAAGAACAGGGTAACATGAGCGCCCGAGATACGCCCGTATACCCCCAGCCTATCTGCCTTCATCGGCCCTTTACGGCAATGCGGCACTCCCATATCCAGCTATGCATAGCTTGCCCACCCCATGTATAGCACCGCCAGGTTGCGCTCATCAGTAGCTTGCTGGATGAGTTCATTGACAGTGGCCTTTGTGCTCAATGTCTTGCTCAACTTCTTCTCCACAATACTAAGCGCTCTACCCGCCTCACCGGCCTGGTCTTCCTTTTCCCGTTTCTTGTTGCTCTCATGCACGACACCTGCCGCTTCCTCGACTGCCGCCGCTTGGCCCGAAGGAGCAGGTGTACCCCCAGGCGCGACACTGGTCGAGCGTGCGGTACCGTTGGCACCCGTTTCTTGATTTGCTTCTTGCATGCGTTTTGCCTTGGTCGGAGTGACGCTCCAGTTAACCAAGGGGTCGTAGCGCAGAACATTGAGCAGAGTCATGATGCTTTCCCTTTCCTCGCGGAGCGTATCCATAGTGAACTCGCAGCAGCGCCGGAAAACCCCCTCTGTCTTGGTATACCCCATACCATCTACTAGGTCACGCGTCAATCGGAACGGGACCACTTCCGGTACCGGCAGAACCCGACCAGCCTCAAAACTCACTCCAAGGTCAATGTGCACTACTTCGCCAGACTTCTCATCAAGCAAAATATTGTGACAATGGCGATCGCCCAAGCCAAGTACATGGCCCAAGATGGAAATGGCAGCCGTCGAGCGCGTGTACGCAAGACGGCGCTCGAACCATTCGTCAGGATCTTCAAAGCGCTCGAGCAGGAAGTAGCGCATCACAGGATGGAAATTTTCTGCAATCTTCTGCCACACCTTGACTCGTGTAGTGAGAGAGTCTTGTTGGCAGGCGCCAATCTCTTTGCGACATCTGTCGGGCTTGTAGTCATTCGGATAGTACTTTTCATGAGCCGGCATGACCCACAAATGCAGCGGAACAGTGTTTTGCACAAACTCCATCAGCCCAGATCTGGTTGAGAGCGGCAACACCTTGTAAGTACGAATGCCAAGGTTTCGAATACGCGTGGCCGTGTGATTCTTGAGCAGTCGTGAAACCTGGTCGAAGACTTGCTCCATGATAGCATCTTGACGTAGGTCGTCGTTTCCAGATTTGAACAATTGCTTGTAAGGCCGACCGTCGGTACCTTTGGCAGTGATGATCTTGGGCGCACTGAGGCCGTTTGCGATGCTCATCGTCGATTTGAATCCTGCAATCCTCGGCAGATCACTATAGTTCATGTTGGGCCGGACTTCAATCTGTAGTGTAGCAGGAGGTACGTTCAATCTGGGCACCTTGCTGACCAAGTCCTTGGACTCCTTGTATCTGTCGAGTTGTAGCTCGCGTCCTTGCTGTGTACTCTCCTTCTCACCCTTGAACATAGCGAGATGGTGGTAGATTTCATTGGACTGAGAAATGGAGCTCCAGTACGGTCGGGCTCTCTTGTCACTGCTCAGTGCAGTCGCAAGACCAGACGCGGCTTTCTGGCGAGACTTTGCCGATTCATCTTTAGCTCGAACGACATCCTCCCTAGTGATGGCGCCGACTTTCATCTGAATGGCAAAGATTTGATGCATGCCGTGATATGGGTGCTCCACACAGATACGGAATACAAGCTCCATCAAGAGATGCTGGAAGTCATTCTCCTCCGCTTGCAGCCGCGATGAGAGCTGATTCATCAATAGTGCAAACTTGCCGCTTGGAACGTCTTTGAGATATGTCTTCACAGCCTGGTTTGCCAAAGGAGTGTCGCAGTATTCCAGCCATAGGGAGAAAACACGGAGCGCGTCATTGTTGTACTCATCGCAGGCCGAAAGCGACAAGAGGTAGTTCTCGAGGCACTGACGTAGGAACTGCTCGCGTCCTTTGCGCATTCTTTCATACTCTGCATTGTCAAGGTCATACCAAGTTTTTGCTCGACGGGCGTTTCGATGATATGTCTCTCGCATTCCTCTGCTCTTGTCGGTCTTGGAAAGCTTGGTGAAGTCATGGTATTCCTGCAACTTGCGGTCCATCACGGTCTTGATACGGTCCATATCTTCGGCTGCTTCGGGGCTGAGAAGTTGTTTGTCACAGAATAGCGCGAATTCGTGGAAAACTTGGCCTGATCCTGAGCCTTGTCTCTGGCCTTTGAGCTCTCGAATTGCCGGCTCGAGATACTCGCTCATGATTGTGTCGGGTTTTGCCAGACGAGCCTCGGCGAGGTGGTGGCCCTAATGTTATCAGCGAAGAGATCAACACAACTAGTATATATTACATACAAGTCGAGCGAGAAGCACGGGAAGACTCAAGTCAGCGTTCTGAGAATCAAAATTGGCGTGGTCAATCAGATGTTGCCGCATTCGAATTGAAACCTCAGTCTCGCCCTGTTCCCAAAGGACGTTTGCTACTTCGTGTTGGGCGACAGCTTCAATGTCCAGACCTATAGCCTTGCATTTTGGTACAATGTCGGAAAGATAAGTTACGCTTGCAAGCGATTCCTGGAGGGCGCCATGCTTTCTGCACACGCTAGAAGATGACACGAGGGCCTCGACTTCCATACCACGTATTGTTGCGGTTCTTGTATGCAGAGAGTTTACAAGAGCGGGATTGGAGCTAAGCACGCTGAACAGAGTTTCGCGGCAGGACAAAAGTTGGCGCACATCGCTAAACCTGGGATGGGTGAGTAGTTGATCTACGTCGTCATTGAGGGTTACTTACTCGCCAGCTCGCATCCATTTTTCCCGAGATTTCATTCGATCCCAGGTATCCAATAGATGCTCTGAACGCTCGGTCATGATGACCTCTTCTGCCTCTGTGAGCACCCCCAAGGTACGCAAGTGAACCTTAGTCGGGACGGATGCGTTATTCTTTCCGGCAAGGAAATTCATCGTTGTTTGTAACTGATGACTGAAGTTTTCCCGGGCCTTTTCAACACTCTTCGCATAATGCATCCCCTGGAATGCTTTAAACAATGTACTTGCTTCCGTATTGTTGACCTCAGGGGCCTTTATATCCCATTGGCCCAACTTACGTGCCGTGTGGAGTGTACTTTCAACTACATCGTCTCCTGAATCGTGGAATTGCTCGTTCAGGAGTAGGGAGTGCGTAACACTATTCATGTTGAGCATGATCAGCGACTTCACTGTGCCGCGGGAATCAGTGGGTTCTAATTCGTTCCGCCTACGCATTTGACTGTCAAGACGAGCACCACGAAAGAGAAGGCTTTTCACGCCATCTCCCTCATAGTCAAGACGATCAAGGACAGACAAGAGACTTGAGCCTCGGTCGACGCCGTAAAACGAATCAGGCTCGTCAAGATTCTTATAGATGGAAAGTTGGAGCTGCAATGGTATCTTCGGTGGCTCAACCATAACGGATGATCTCCTTGTGCTGCTCTTCACCATAGGCTGGCCAGACGAATTTTCTGCAAACAGGAGCGCACTTCTGTACATGGCGCATGCACTCGCTGCCTGTGATGCTTCCAAGTAATTGACTTCTAACCACTTATCTCGATCCACTCGGGTAGCTTCTTTTGGTATTGGCTGGCTACGAAGGTAGAGGATACACTGCACGATGATGCGGACGTGTGGTATCGTGGCCGAGTTGCAGTCGCGAAACCAGCCGGCTATGGCTTTTGAGACAATGTCACGAACACTTCGGTCTTCTTCAAATTCATCTAGAAGGACAAGATGAAGTATGTATGGCAAGAGCTTCTCGGCCATATGGTTTATACCTATCAGGAGATCAGGAAGAGCATCGAGTACTGGGTCTTCAGTTGCGACTTTGCAGAGTGCTACAGTCAAATCTCTCACCCAAGAAACTATCGGCTTGAGGGGTGTGGGTGACACCGCCTGTTGAAGTCCGTCTGTTAGGGGCTGCGCCGGGTTGTCTGGCTCTGGTGGTTTGTACATAAGAGCTTTGGCGATTGCCTCTGGGATGACGCGTTGCATTTCAACCATGTACTGCGAGTCTGGGACCAGGCGGGAGATTAGACGCCGCACGGCATCCTCAGCTAGACTGACCTCTGTTCTGTCATCACTATAGAAGAGATCAATGACTTCCTTGACAATGGCCTCTCTTGAAGATGTTCCAAGAGTAGACTTTGAGCTCTGACTTGACGAAGTCCAAGGTCGAGCTCCAGCAGAGCTTTGTTTAACTTCTCCAAAAGCACTATATGCCCGGCCTAAGACGCGTGCCGTCCATAACAGATAGCCTTCACCCACTTTGCTTCGTCGACACGACTCCCAGACAAGGGGCGCAAACTCTGCAGCGTCACGGTCCACGCCAAGAATGTCATCCCGTGCAGTAGGGGCTGGCTGGAAATTTTGACAGAGTAAGTCCAGAGCAACGTCTCGTGATGTCTTGTTTAGCAGTTTGCGTCCCGAGCGGACATCATCCAGAATCTCTAACAAGAGCTTGCTCTCGTCGCTACCGCGAAACGAGTTTCCTTCTGCATTAACTTGCGAGGCAGCAGTAGTAATGAGCTTGAATGCTTTGACAGCTGAGGACCGTTCTACGGTGGCAATCGCCTGGGCATGAGCCTTCAGATATTCGGTGAGCCATGTATGAAATCGGGTGGCTGCATTCATAGTCGCCATGTGTTGAGACTGCTGAGTGGTGCTTTCCTGCGATGAGCTTAAAAACACTCGGAGAGAGATGAGAATCGATAACCCGATACCCGTCACAAAGCTTAGCTGCTGGCGGAGGTACTCAGCTCCATGCTCAAATAAGTACTGCATGATTCCCACCGTATCCTCTGTGCATTGCACGTCTGTAAGGAAAGGGCGTAGAGATTGGAGCGTCATTTGCAATGGATAACCTTCGTGGGCGATTGGACCAGCCAATGCGACAACAACTCGGATTTTGCGGATCACCGACCTTGCATAGAGAGAACCAAGGGCTGGATGAATGCGATCTAGGAGAGAGCGTAAAACAAAGGTGTATGTGCTTGGAGACCAAAAACCAGTCGGCCTATCACCTGTCCGTCTACACAAGCGCTCCAGTTGATCTGGTAAGTAAAAGGCGGAGAATGAAGGCTCTATCCCCATATTGAGGCCTTGCGCAGATTGACTGATCCTAGTGATTTCGGCTAAAACTGCTGCGGCAGGGTTGAAGGCAGGTTTCTTGTCTAAAGACTTGCCAAGACGTTCTTCGTGATCGATGGTTTGAAGCATATGCCCAAGAACCTGGGGGAAATGCTTCTGTATCAAGACATAGTACTGGTCACTGCCGACCATCTCTTTAAGTAGATTACCGAAGCTTGAGTCTGCTTTGTTACGAGCTGAGCCTCTACATGTATCCCATGCTATTGTGTATGCGGCTGCCTTGCCGATATTTTTCGACAATAAATGTTGTGCGGAATAGCCCAACTGGCTGGCCAGGTACTCCACTTCATCTTTACGGCCAAACATGATCGCTTGGCCCACGACCTCAGCCTCTATATCACGTAACAGATCCGGAAGCGAATCATAGTCGAAAATTAGAAAAGGGATCGCACTGATCTCCTGGCCTCGATCCAACCACGTGAAGATGACTTGGGGAGCAAACAGTCTGAACAGGCTCTGTGAGTCACCAAGACACCTGGACTGAGCGACATTGGAAATACAGCGCTCGGCATGAAGAGCGGCCACGGGTATCGTTCCTGCTGTTGCGAAGATGCGGTATACGCTATGGCGTAACAACGTGTGCCATTGGGACGCCAACCGTGAAAGGACCAGAAGTCGAACAGCGATGCCTTCAGTACCCTCATCATCTCCAGGGAGGCTACTATCGACGTCTTGTAGTATCTTGTCGTGCTCGGACAGGACAAAATCCTCGAATATCCTGGGTAGGCGTTCAGCGATATGGTATTTGACGGTCATTTCGCCACTCGCTAGCAGCTCAAACAAACTCGTGCGCACCGAAGGAACCTTACGGTTGTGTGCGAAGTCAGGATGGTGTTTGAGTAGACCATGAAGGAAGATGGCAATCGTTGTTTGCAAATTGGCTGAGCGTCTTACTCCTCCCTTTTCCATCTCCTTGACGTAGTACACATATAACGCTTCAATGTTTTCATAGAGATCTTGGGCCTCCCGATCGACTGCATCAGATGTCCAGACAAGCGCTGTGCCAATCAAAACCTCCACGAGCATACCATTGGCAACTTCAGATGTGTTGTATTCGCGAGCGCGAGGATCAATGAGTGCTTCGCTAAAGCGCTCTAGGAGACTCAAGCAATCGCTTCTGGATATTTTCAAGTTGCTGCTCCATAATGCGCGAAGGAATTGTCGCGAGTAAAGCAGATCACTCTCCGAAAGAGACACCAAATGGTCTGTGAATCTAGCTGGAATCATTTCTTGGTCTGGTTCTGGGCAATCCATTGAAGAGGATATAAACTGGAGGTATGTTGAGCAGGATGCGCGCAAAGCTGATATGTCATTCTCAGCCTGGAGGTCGTGACGGGGTACATCGTTATCGAAAACGGATGCTCCTACGGTCATCTGTGAGCCAGATGCATCATCCATCTCCATAAAATCTTCATCTTCTGCATAGAATGATTGCTTGACGTCTTTGCGTTGGCCAAGAGCCGTGGACAAGTGCTGAGCTACTAAATGAATGCCAGTTCGCTTATAAACATCAGTACCCCGACCTTGAAGTGAACCAATTTCAGGAAGACTCTTCGTGCAGACTGCAAGGACAGCATCAATCTTGTATTGTTCCGTCTGCGGTTTGGTTAGAGTGACAGAAAGGAGGTCAATTAGATCAATCACGGACGACTGAAGAGCCGATACTCGGCGGTCGTCCGGGTTACCAAGTGCAGCGACAGCTGGCGCAACGATGCAGAGATTCGTGACGATCCGCATCATATCTGAAGTAATACCCGCGGTATTTGTTGTAATCATGTCTTTCCAACGTTGTTTTGCCTTGTCAACCTCTGACAGGCAGAAATCAAGTATTCTATTTCCCATTTGTGTAGGGTGATAGTCGCTTGTTGGCTCCTCAGAAGCAGTGTGCCTATCGGCAGTCTTTGACGCGAAATCCTTTGTGGATGGAAGAAGCAAGAGGTAATGAGCCAGATCTTTGTAATGCGCTGTATGAGTCCTAGCCTGCGCTAAGGGTCCCAATACAAGAAAACTTGCTGCTTTTGGTGGAGCAAAAGTCAGGTCAAGACAGGTATAGATGATACGTAGCACATCGCGAGCGTTGCAGTGGTGCGCAGCCAGCGAAGAGTAGGTTCTCTCGTACCATGAACCTTGTATATACTTAGTTGAACTCTAGAGAATGTATGGTAACACCTACTTGGGGTCCATTTGCCAAGAAGCCAGTTCAAGATTCGCTCAGCAGTGGAGCTGAAGTGGGTTGGATTCTCCTTGACACGCTCCTGTAAGATGGTAGTCATCAAGGATGAGCTACTCTCGGTGAGTAGCGCAGGCCCACTTAATTCAATGGATGCAAGTATGGACTGGGCGGTACCTGACACCTCAGAGAATGGGACAATGTTGAGCCTAAGCAGAACGTCCATAAGATGACACGCCACGCGAGATAAAGAAATGGAAGTGACTGATCGGGAAGCGCTCTGCCAGGCAGATATCCAATAAGGCAGCAGTGACACATGGCATGCTGATTGCTGGAAGGCAGCTCTAAGTGGAAGTTAGATAAACCTGGTTGCATACGACTCTGACACTCACCCAGCCAAGCCTAACATTGCCCACACGGAATGTACGGGGTTTTCATCAGAGATGCATGATGTAAGCTTCTCTAACATTGGTTGGAGGTCCTCCTCACCGAAAGGACCTTGCTGTGCCATGAAGGCAACAATTTGTAATGCTGCCCGTTTGGCGTTGGATCTAGGCTCAGATACGTGACGCAGGTATTCTGAAGACAACTGAGTAACGCGAAGACGCTTGCTAGAACTCTCCTCAGTATCGCTGCGGTCGTAGGCAATGGTACGTCTTCGTTGGTCAAGCATAAAGGAGAAGCGTGCAATGGTAGCGACTGTAGACCAGAGCCCTTCGTGACGTTGATGCTCTGTGTCCATTGAAAAAGCATAAGTGTGCAGTGGATGGGTACCGTCAGTAGGAGAACCTAGATGGCGAAAGCAGAGATGGTCTTCTTCGAGATACTGGTGAGCGGTGGTTTCTTGTCGGCGTCGATAGTCGCTATACATGGTCTCGATGAGCACCTCAAGATCCGAGCTTGTGGTCTCGTCATATGCATCAGTGAGGAGACTTGCGATATGTGCTTCAGTATATGTCAAGGTGATTAAGATTTCGTCTCGCAGTATGGCATCAGACCACATGGACTTTAGAAGGGGCAGCAATTTACGTATTGTCCGCTTAGTCAACTCAAGAGACTGCAGTGCAGTGCGAGCAAGAACAGAATTCACGGCTGCAAGTGCAGCCACGACGACACTTCCACGCCCAGTCTTGTGTTGCAAGTAGCGCAACAGAGCAGTTAAGACGGCCTCGGAGCGATCAAGCAGTGGCGCATTTGAGGCTTTGACAAGATGATGGATGCAGTGCACAAAATCATCCGCTGCGTAGACATGCTCGGCAACGACTGGCTTGGTCCTCGACACAGCTACACGAGGCGACGCTCTAGAAGAAGGGAAGTCGGCGGGCTCGAGTGGGGTGCGAGCATGGCTTGAGGTGTTAGTGCTCCAGCTATTCTGAGGCTCGCCTTCAGTGGCAGTGGGCTCTGAGAAGAAGCCGGCCAGTGAGGTGATGCAGAAGTCTACTGCATCGTCCCAGCAGTCTTTGGACAGACGCTCGACATGGGGCTGGTATTCGAGGAGTGAGCGCAGTGTCTTGGGCAGGTCTTCTAGGAGCGGCTCGACCAAGCCGCTATTGGCAGGCAATACTTGGATGATGGTGTCTATGATGATCTCTACGGTGGAGCTCTTGATGGTGCGCACGCCCGACGCAATAACATGGCGCAAGGCCGAGGCGGCTAGGGGAAGGAGGGCGGCCGTCTTGGGCGTCCTGGCCTTGTTGCGCACAAAGGCGGCTCGTTCATCACGCAGGCATTGGAACAGAGTCTCGCACAGGGCCAGGTATGCCTTGTTGCCCAGCGCCTCGAGGCTGGGCTTGCCGCGATTGTGCTTGAGGATGTGGATGAGGTCTTTGAGGCCTGTTGTTCGGTCGGCCACACGTGACGACTGGATCAGGACTGCGCGCTGTTAGCACCTACACAAGCATCCATCCAGGGCTGTTGTTTGTGGGCGCTCACGCTTTGCGTCCTGGATGTTGGTTGCCCCCATGGCTGTCGCTCCCTACAGCCACTGCTGCGGATGCTGCGCCGTCTCAGAGCAGTCAATGGCGCGAGGCCGGAGTCGGCATGTCGCGATATCCACAGCAACTGTTGGGGGAGACTCTATGGCCGCAGCATCTCTGTGCCTATTGCAGCTCGTGTGGGTGCGGAGTTTAGGGCGGAGGTGGTGGTGGCGACGGGGGGAGCGTGTCTAGGGCTGGCCCACAATCGGCGCTAAGAGCTTCTCGCGTTGGGAGAAAGTCCATCGAGCTTCACTGCTGCCAAAACACAAAGACACCAACCACGGATAATGCGCCAGCCGACTGCGCGACACTCCCATGGCTGAACAAGACAGCCTCGCCGCCCTCCAGGGCCTCCACCGCGACCTATGCGCCCACATTGACTTGCAACTGCCGGTGCTCGAGCGCCTGCTACTGAACCTGGAAGCGCATTTGGAGGAGCTCAAGACGCTGCTGGACAAGAAACCAAAGAACGACAAGAGCAGACAGGCTCTGGCTTCCGGTAACAAGCCCGCCACGCTGCGTGCAGAGACGAGTGCTGACCGCGCCAGGCAAGATCACCATTGACGACAACGAGTACGAGGTCAACGACGACTTCAAACAACAGACGCTCGAACTCGCCGATGCCCTAGATCTCGATGAACTCGATGCCGCCGCCCTCTTCCTCGGCGCCCAGACCGAAGCCCGTGAGCTGGACCGCTCCCAGTTGCAGACGGCCGTCATCCGCTTCCACCGCCGCCGCGAGTATGTCCTCCTGTGTGTGCGCATCTTGATGAAGACAGCTCTGGACAGCGACGATGCTCAAGTCGAGGGGCTGCCCGTGCTGCAGGAGGCTGTCCAGATGATTGTCGGTGTACACGGCACAACAAACTTGGCCAATGCCTTTGGTTTCTGGGCCAAGTGTCTGACGAGTATGGAGGCAGTGGAGAGGTGGCTGCAGTTCATTGCCGAGCGCGTACAGAGCACCCAGGTTGTGGGCCAAGTACCTCTGCCCGGATTTGTGGAAATTATGGACTTCCAGCGCCAGAGCCTGACCAGACAGCACGAAAACCTGGCTGCAATTTGTACTCATATGATCAAACCCGGATACGTCAATCTCGACAACTACAAGTCCTTGCTTGCTCGCGCCAAATCGCTCGATCGACATGACCTTAACACCATCCACTACGTTCCCATCCTTCTTCGGCTCACTTCCTGGGTCGCCTCGGACAGCAACAACGTTACATTGAGGGAAGCGCGGAACTTGCACGACTCGTTGATGAGTGGACGTGAGAGCGACAACTGGCTGCTGAGGAATCTGCACGCGGCAACATTGACTTGGTGGCTGGCAGAGTACAGCGGACGCTACATGGACCCCAACACCCAAGACGCTGCGCTGCAAGGCATCAACTTTGATGATGAGGCCAATGCACGATCTGACGTCTTCCTCAAGGCCCTCGGTGATGGCGCATTCCATTTCATGCTTTCTGTCAGCCAGGATGTCCGCCCAACGCGCTGGTATGACCCCCAGAAGACCAGCATGTTATCAACGCTCTTGCAAGACACGGCTGTCTTGAGCCGAGACTCGGTGCAGCCCGAAGACTTCTTCAAGAGCCTCCTCATGGAGCAGTTGCAGACCTTTGTCGATTCCTTTATCACACACATGCCGGACACGCTACGCAAACTCAAGGCCGAGGAGGACGATCAGCGCCGACGACTGCAACTCCACTTCCAGCGATCAACCGGAGAGTACCCGCTGCATCTGGAGCGATTCATGGTGATTGTAGCTTACGCATTCGATGGTTTCCCCGATGCCGCCGAAGACTTCTGGAGCGACAAGGAGAGCAACCTGTACGGATTCCTACAATGGGCGGCCAAGCGACAACCTACCCCACGGATAGCCATGTTTTGCGAAATGCTGCGCGCCATCGGTACTGGAGAGACGAATGCAGAAGCTGCGCATCGCTTCCTGCTTGAAGAAGGCGCGTCTGCCTCTGGCAAAATCCGCCGAACCAGCTCACTCAGTTACACCACAATCTTCAACGAATTGAGTGAGTTTGAAAAGGACATTCATGAACCGAAGAAAGCCATTCAGGCTGGCGTATATGCTGCTGCCACCAACCCAATTGACCAGATTGTAGAGCCAGAGAGTGCGACCATGCTAGAAAGCTACTTCCGACTCATTTCGCACATCTGCCGACAAAGTCCCACCGCCCGCAACTGGATACTCGAGGTCAAAGAATTCGACTTTGCCAACATCTGCTTTGGCCTCTGCACTGACAAAGTTGAGAGCGGATTGCGCGCAGCTGCTTTCGACGCCCTGTCCGCCCTACTTGTAGGCAAGGATGCTCCACGTGCCAATGCCATGTGGTTCATGCTTGACGACTGGACTGTTAACGGCTTCTACACTGGTTCAAAGCAGAACAACACTCTGGGGGCTACACCAAGGGATGACTTGTGGCCCACGCTTGCAGACGGATACGACGAGTCCATCGCCTTGGTTCGCCTTCTCCACATGCTGGTAGAGCCCTACCCCGAGAACGAAGGCTTGAACGACAGTCTACCATTCCCTGAAGGCTTGGGTTCTTCGCGTAGAATGCCCGGTATTGAGGGCTTTATCGACTTTGTCATGCAGCAGGTGTTTGCAGAGCGCTCTTTGGATGTACTTGATCCTCTGCAACGCAATGTCATGCGATGGACTTGCTTGCGCTTCATGGTAACTTGTCTCTCCACATTCAATGAGAACCTCGTCGTCTTCGCAAACAAGTCTAGCATACCTGTTGACGATGTTATTGATCCTTCATCCCTTGCTGTTTATGTTGCGCTGCACCCGTTCGCGCGCGTCATGGAATGGCTTTTCAATGACAAAGTCCTCAAGGCCCTCTTTGCAGCCTCGCACCACGATGTGACTATGGTCGATGCTGCTCCATCAGACTCACCCTTGATCCAATCTCTCATGCTCAGCATTGAGGTAATGGATTGGGTCATGAAGCTTCAGGCTACGTATCTGGACATTGTCAGGCCAGTGCTTAAGCAGCAGACCTCTTTTCAGCATTCTCCGGTATCAAATCTATCACTAGCATCTTTCGAGGACGCAATCTTGAACAACCTTCAAATCGTTGTTGATCTAGGCCTGTACTGTGGCACAGGCCATGAGGCCTTGACGATTGCTTCTCTTCAATTACTGGAGAAGATGGCTTCTTCCCGCAAACTTGCAGTCTCTCCTGCAGGATTCGGACAACGATCCGGCCGAAGCAAGATTGTCGGCATATTGGAGAAGGATAACGAAGCAGAACGCATTGGCAGGTCCCTTTCGGGTCTGATGCGATTCAGCGCCGAAGAGCTTGAGGCTGGCGAAGAGGCTTCTGGATACATTGTCAAACTTCGCATATTGGATTTCTTGAACAGCTGTTTGGCTGCTGTGTCTCTCCGGCCAACCATCGCTCACATTCTTTTGGGTTTCTCATGTGGGACAAATGCTGTACGAATTGCCGACGACAGTCTTTGGTCCAATGGACAAGCTCTCTTCCATAGTATCCTTTTGCTGGGCGTCGAATACCCGGACAACGATGGAGAACAATTCTTAGCATGGAGAGCCGCGATCAAGACCCGGTGCTGGCAGGTGCTCCAGAAACTATGGCGCTCACCGCTGACAAGTGCTATCACCATGGAGGAGCTGCGCGACAACGAGTTGCTGTTTATCGAAGCACCCCAACTCACTCCCATTACCCTCGAGATACCCTGGGACGGTATGTCTTTAGTTCAAGGACTCGGAGTTGCCCCTAGCGACTATTCCGCATTCTTCTCTGGGCCGCCAGCACTTGCCCTGCAGAACTTCCTTCAACGTCGTGCCGCATTCTTAGATTATGAATCGAGAGAACTTCGGTTAACAGTCAAGGAAAATATGCCGACGATGAAATCCAGGATTCAGTCCCTACTTCTTGGCACCACTATTAGACCTGGCGAGGACGCTGGAGTGAATCCCAACATTTTCGACCTGTTTGATTTCATGGAGCTGGCCTACCCAGAACGTGCTCTGCCAGATCAGCACAAGTTCTTTGAAGGCGTGAGCCTCGAATCATGTCAGGAAGAGAAGGAGGGCTGTACACTATACTCAATACCGCTGCTAGAACAAGTGATCCGACTGAAGCTAAAGTATTGGAGGAAAGACGGCTTACTCAAAGAGGAGGAGCAGGAGATAGAGCTCGCTGAGCAGGCTGAGCTTTTGATGGCTATCTTTGTTGACTGGAATCGCCGTGCCCAGCTCATGCGCTATCACAAAGAAATCCTCCAATCTTGGGTTCAAGCTGTGATGGTAGCGGTGCACAACTGCGACTTTGAAAATGGAGCTCGAAGCTCTTTCATTCTACAAACTTTGCAAGTCATCCTCCCGAAGCTCGAACAGTCATACGCCGCCGATATATTCACTGCTCTACAACTCGCCAGCCTTGCCGAATCTCTCATTCAAAAGGTTGACTTCGAGTCCACAGCCTTCGACAAGACTGGCGACTTTGCCAACGACCGATTGTCACAACTCTTCCGTGCTGCGCTGGTGGGCATTCATAGCCCAGTCTCTACAGCTGAATTGCGGGAATACTGCTACCAGATTTGCTTCCGCTACATGCACGGTACCTTCCAGAAGGCAACGTCAAACTCCGTGCTTGGCCGTCACACACTCAACGCAATCAGGAACTGTGGAAGCCACATGCTCGAAGTGATTTGTGATGATGCCTACAGCGGTCAAGGAACTTGCAAGGTCTCTGCACTCCTTCTTCTCAATGCATTTGTAGCAGTTGCGACTCGTCAGTCTTCCAAGTACATACTTGAAAGCTTCGTTTCTCTCAACTTTATCGGTGTTCTTGTTGACAACATCAAGCACATCCCTGAGGAACTCCGCGCTGCGACCGCGCCACAAGTTCCAGTTTTGCTTTCCTATTACGACGCTAGTCTTGCGCTCCTCCTCCGTATATGTCAATCTCGTCTAGGAGCGGCGCATGTGCTCAACGCAGGCCTCTTTCCGGCTATCCGGGACTCACAAATCTTCTCCGTTGACCCTGACATCGGTCTCGAATTCGACGATGCGAATGCTCTACGCAAATATTACGAGCTCATGCTGGCTGTGCTACGAGTAATCAATGCCGCAGTCATTGCAAGAGGACGACAAAATGATCAGACGGTGTTCCAAGCAAGAGAGTTCCTGAAAGACAATAGACATAGCATGGTTAGCATCTTCAAGAGAAGTGTCAACGTAGGTGTCGGGAAGGGCGAAGAGGTACAACAGGATCTAGTAGACTTGGTGGATTGTTGGACAGTATTGGTTGACGTCACTGGATTCCTACAAGTAAGTCATTCGCGTAGAAACGGGATCAACCGGCATGTCGCTAATGTATTGCAGTACGAAGATGAGTCAAGTCTGAAGAAGGCGAGGCCAAACATGTTCTCATAAGTAGTACATCCGATTAGTGCCATGGCCTGGGGG
This sequence comes from Bipolaris zeicola 26-R-13, assembly GCF_000523435.1. Lineage (NCBI taxonomy): Eukaryota > Fungi > Ascomycota > Dothideomycetes > Pleosporales > Pleosporaceae > Bipolaris > Bipolaris zeicola. Next base: position 3,151 of record NW_006912248.1, on the reverse strand, counting down.
ATGGGATGATGTGTTATGCGCTTGATGGGTACGCTCTGTTATGTAATGTGTAGAAAAAGCACTTTTCAAACCTGGTTCGATTTGACCTATTTTCATTCCAACCTATCACACGACACCATGCATCGAAAGTCTCCATGTAGTCACATCATACATATCTCCAAGAATGACGGTTGGAGGAGGGATATGCAAGCCACAGGCCTCAGGTCAGACTTATCGATAAGCGCTCCTCGGAGCGTACATCATCGCCGCTCCCTTGCATTGCCTCCCCAACCAATTGTGCCAACTTGGCGCCGATAGAGCAATATGCCTACAGTCGGAGAAAAATTCCCTCTTCCCTCCTTTTCGCCCAATCCTTCAACCTGTGCCTGGTCATGCCACACCTACATTTGGATACAAAATGCTGAGATGAGTGTCGCCAATACTGGTGCGTGGGTAAGAGCGCTTATACGCAATGGTGTATCGTGGCAAGCCTTCAGCTGCATGCGCAGAATGTAGGAAACTGCGCAGCCGGGTGAGTAGTCACTTTCACGGGGGAACCCCTGTTGTATCCACCTTCCCTTGTACTCGAGTTTATATGGCTCGCCGACTAAATAGCAACTGCTGTTCGTCCTGCACGCTCCTACATCACTGACAATTGTTAGTGTGACAAGAAACAGCCTGCCTGTGGACAGTGCATCAAGGCTGGCCGTGAATGCTCAGGGTACCGCAACATGGTCGACCTCATGTTCCTCGATGAGAGTAGTCGAGTGGTAACACAGAACCGGGGTCGTATTTCGCCTAGGAAAATGCCTGTGGAGGATAATCATGCCAACGAGATGTTAGTTCAACGACCCAAAAAACAAGAACTTCCCGAATCTCCATTTCGGTTAGCTGGCTTCGTCATGTATCAGCCTCTGGACGACCTTGGGGTCAACTTCTTCATGAATAACTTCATTGTGGACGATCCAAACATGTCGTTGATCCACTATCTCCCCAGCTACTATGCCAGATCAGGGTTCTCTGGTCCTGCACTGCGACAAATGTGTGCAGCTGTTGGGCTAGTCAGTCTTGCGAACAAATCTCACAGGAAAGATATGCTGAGTGTTGCCACAAACAACTACGCTACTGCAATACGAGTTATTAATGCTGCTCTGTTATGTCCAAGAAAGGCAGCTCAGGACTCCATACTCGCATCCATATTCATGGCAGCCATGTTCGAAGCCCTGATCATCCCACGGCATGTCGGCATGGATAACTGCTGCACGCATCTGGCAGGTGCTGTGTCAGTGGCACACTTGATCTTGAAGCAAGAGAGACAGACTGATGTCACAATACAACAGTGTACGGCACTGGTCAAGACTGTCATCATGAACTGCTGGGTCCAGCAAATATCTCTACCGCCTAACTTTTCCGAGTTCAAGAACCTGGTTGAAAAGAAAGCTGCACGCATGTCGGTCCACGACATGTTCTTGAATATCGTCATGGAATTGCTCCAATTCAAGAATCAAATTCAGAGCCCAATGCAGGATGACCCTACTGCTATCATACGAAGGGCTCTGGCTATCGATAGCTCTCTAGAAGATTTCGCACGTACATTGGACCGTCAAACTCCGTTTGAATCTGTCCAACTACCTGCTGGTGAGAGCGAGCATGTGGCTTACAAAGGGTACTATCACAGTAAGTATCTACAGTAAAGTGTTGGTTGATGCTTATGCCTAACCCATATCGGAAGTATATCCTCAACACCTTCATGCCCATTTATGGAACAACGTTCGCTCATCCCGCATACGCCTCCACCAGCTCATCCTACGACAATCACAAGGTCTCATGCCGACTCCAGAACTACGCACTCAAGAAGCAACATCCGAAACCGTCATCGTTACACTGGCCATGGAAATGATCGCAAGCGTGCCCCAACTTGCAGGCTACCTTGAAGACCTTGAAACACCAACCACACCCGTGATACGCACCGTACCTACCCCAGACAGCACCTCATATGAACTGCGATATCCAACACAGCGATGCGCCGCTGCTCGCACCCCCGAATCCAACCCTCACAGTTTTTATCACATACTATATCAGCTGTACATCTACGGAGCTGAATCTTGTTTACCCCAGTCAATGAGACACTGGATTCAACAACGTATAGCGTGGATGGAAAATAAAGCAAATCCCGTTGAATTAGTGAGCTTGCAGGACGTTGTCAGGCGCCAGCTGTGGAATGTTTCTTCCAAAAACAGTGATAAACAGTACGTCCATTTTCATTTCATTTCATTTTGGTTGTTTTTGAGTGTAATCGAAATTACTGACACGTTTCATAGATTTGTTGAGTTTGTTAGCGAGGCGGAGTCGCCTGCTTCTTTGGCGTTTGACGCCAACGCATGCGCGATAGAGAAACCGGCGATCACGGGGTTTCGAATTGGTGGGAATGATTTTTTGCATCGTGAGGCGGTGTCGGCAGGAGGTATGCATAGTTGTTCTAGCATTGCGTGCAGTATTTGTAATCTTTGATGAAGAGATGATTGCATTGGGCTTTTGCTGCATACGCGCCACAAAGGTGCAGTTGATCGTTGATGTGATTTTTTTCTCGCATTTTGGTATCTCGGTTAGTTAGATAATATGAGGAGAAATCTAGAATTTGCCTTCAGTATGTCGAGTCTATTTGACTTGGGATCAACGGAATCAATCAATCTAAGAGTGAGCCCTTGGGTTGATTGACCATATTTTGGTGAGATTTGATTTATTTCCGATTTTTTTCTTTTCGATTCAAAATTCCTCAATTTGGTAAGAAGTACTGGATATGGCAGCATTTTGGTGTTAAGCTGGGCAGCTTCCATCGATAGCGATATAATATATCACGTGATCTTGTCTCATCAACCACGTGACTATGTCTATAGGAGCTACTATGTCTAACGCTTCTCACCAAATTAAAGAATTTTGAATCGAAACGACAAACGAATCAGAAATGAACAAAATAAATCAACAGAGTCATTCATCCCAAGTCTAGAGTCTACACACACACAATTTATTTACGCCCGGCGGCCGAGCCGAAAGGGCTACTAACGCTAGTCTAGCTTTACACTTCCTATGCTACGTCTTGGTCTCCTTAGCCCATATGTCTTCTTTTGCCCACTTCTTTATATAGCTTATTATCCAATCTAGAGTCCTTATT
>NW_006912247.1:0-48198 GCF_000523435.1 Bipolaris zeicola 26-R-13 | reverse complement strand
GCCAGACAAATACCTCACGGCGCTCTACACACCAACTCACTCGCCCTAACCCGGATCGAGCCTAGAGAAGTATCAGCACCTAACCCCGTGTAACAAATACCAGGGATGAGAACGATTGGATGACGTATCTTTACAGATTGCCGTGCGTGTTCTATGCCCTTCAATACGACTATTTGAGGGCTTACTAGGCTAATCATGGTATTTGTTGCTACTTGGTCAAGGAACACCCTTGTGTATACAGAGATGTGATAATGATTGCTCCGATAAGGCAAACGTGAAGTCAATGAATTTACCTGATCGGAGATTGTGTCTTAGTAACCGCCATGCACTGGCGACTATTTCCCTAAGCGTTTTTCGCATCCTGCATGCAGAGGTTAAGTTGGAAGCCGCGGAGATTATCTGTAAATGTGCCCTGGGGCTAGATAGGAAAGTCCTTATTCGCACCTTTTTTGCAAGTGTTAGAAATTGTTGCTACTAGAGGGGATGTTAACAAGAAGGTGGGCACATTACTTAGAATGGATGCAGATACAGTTGCCGAGGCATCTTCGAACTGGACTGGTATAGCGACATCCTGCGTTTGCGAGTTATCTGCAATCACGGTTCTGTAACCATTCTGTGTTTTTACGCTGATGATATCCTGCCTTGGCGGCCTGCGCTTAGCAAGTGTGAGCACCAGGCCTATTTCGATGAACCAAGTGCGAACGCTGATTTTAAATTCTCTAATTTTGGGGCCCTTCGGATGACAAAGACCTTTGGAAATGTCATGCGGCACCTTCTCACATGACACTGAATATGCAAAGGTTCTATAACTAGTAAGAAAGTACAATTTGAGTTGACCACAACGAGAGTAAATAATGAAATCCATCCATCCTTATATCCTCATTGCTTTCGGTCCTGACATCTGTAACATCTCTAGAATGTCCTGGCATCTAGGGATGCTTCAGATGTCCTTGACATCTCCAGATGTCATGGCATCTNATCTGTCTTCTTGGCAAGATGTCACGTCTTGGCGAGATGCCAAGTCACGTGATCCTAATGCCCCGCGATGATCATGCCCATTGGGATCCCCAGTGGTTTCCCAACCATTCATCGTCATACCCAGGGAGAGGATCCTTCTTCTTGTTGCTTGTAACAGTATTACCCTCAGTCGTAAAAACCCAGCCCCGCTACCCTGCAGAACAAGGATATAATGATTTTATACGATATCTGCCTGCGGCATTATACCTGATTCCGAATGAGATAAATGACCTATTGTATGGTATGTCCGTTTTCCTCGTCGGACATCTTGGCATTTCCGCCTTTGGAACATTAGCAAGGAACACAGCAAGAATGGCTATCCACGCTTAGTATACGAATAATCCGCATGTCGGGCACTTTGAATGCGATGCTGCCATCTTATACATTCTGCGACAATATTGTCAAATGCGAATACAAAGTATATTTCGAAAAAGTATCCAGGTGAACCGGGTGTGTATGTGTGTGTGTGTGTGGTGAAATTGCGGTCATTTGTTTGACAACGCTAGTAGACCCAGCCCGAAGGTCCGATCCGGTCTTCTTAGTTTTCCGAAACAGCGATGGCGACGAACATCAGCCGCAGTTAGCTCTCAGCCGCAGTTAGCCCTTAGCCTCAGTGCACAATTCCCAAAGGTTAAGTTATCCAGTACGATGTACTTAGAAGTATCTGTATATATAGGGCAGGAGCGCCACAGGGGATGTTTAACAGCACACTCGAAAGCATCCACAATCTTCCAAACACTTGTTCTATTCCTTAATTGACTACATTCATCATGGGACTCTCCAGGCCTTCTTCCCTATCACGATATAGCTCTATGCTACTTCTTATACCCTCCATCATAGCTCTTGTTTCTGCAGCAGCTGTGCCCGAATCAGTTGATGTCGCTGTCATTGGCGCAGGCCTGGCAGGTCTAACAGCAACGCGCGATCTTCTCAAGGCAGGCAAATCTGTCCTTGTTCTCGAAGGGAGAGACCGTGTCGGCGGCAAAGTCTACAATAAACCGTTGAAGAATGGTGGTGTCACAGAAGTCGGTGCCGAATTCGTGGGTCCAACTCAGGACAAAGTGCTTCAAATGATTGCCGACCTTGGACTGGAAACATTCGACACCTACATTGAGGGCGAGACGGTACTGTACCTCAACGGCACAAGGTCAACTTACAACCCGGACCCCCAACTTGGTGGTGCACCGCCGCTCGAAGAAGCAGCACTCGTACAGATTTCCACTACGAGAACTCAGTTGGACGCTTGGGCAGCTGAGCTGAATGTGAGCGCACCTTGGTCGCACTCGAAAGCATCTGAGTGGGACAGTATCACCTTTGATCAATATCTGGATACATTACACCTTGTGCCGGACGCTAGATTCGCACTAGCCACGTTCTGCAAATCCATTTTTGCAGCAGAGCCACATGAGATCTCGCTGTTGTATCTCCTGGTATACGTCGCCGCTGCCGGAAACGAGACGACGGTCGGAAACTTGGAAAGATTGATTGCTACAAAGGGAGGAGCTCAAGAAAAGCGAGTAGTGGGTGGTACAGGCTTGATCCCGGAGCGTCTGGCTAAGAAGGTGGGCACTGAGCATATTGCTTTCAACGCGGGTGTCTCCCAAATCACCAGGACCTACTCTGGTTATGACGTTGAGTCACGCGCCGGCAAGATCCACGCAGAGAGGGTGGTACTCGCCATGTCGCCCCCACTCGTTAATCAGATCAGGTTCCAGCCGGAGCTTCCCGGAAGTCGACAGCATCTGAATTCCGATACCAGAATGCCCGCGATCGGAAAGGGCATACCAATCTACAAGACACCTTTTTGGCGCAAAGAAGGGCTGAGCGGACAAGTTCTTTCCAACTCTGGCCCCGTGCGAGTGACTTTTGATAGCACTCCCGAAGACACTTCTTTCGGCGCAATCCTCGGCTTCATCCTTGGAGACCAGATGCGAGCTCTTGACAAACTCAGCGCGGAAGAAGCCCAGACGCAGATCCTGGATACCTTTGCGAAGTACTACGGCGGGCAAGCGAGAAACATTACAGAATTCGTGCTTCAACGCTGGGACTTGGAGGAGTTTTCGAGAGGCGGACCAGTCGCCATTGCTCCACCGCATGTCTTGACCAACTATGGTTCGGCGCTGAGGGAGAGCGTTGACGGTATCCATTTTGCCGGCACAGAAACGAGTGAGTATTGGGTCGGATACATGGATGGCGCGATTCGGAGCGGTGAGCGGGTTGCTAAAGAGATTCTGGGTAGTACCTAGACACCAAGCCGGGCACGGCCGGGTGAGACGGAACCTCCGCTTTCGCTTGCGCAGGAACCCGTCTTATCCTTTCCTTATTTTAAACTGTTCATAGATAGACATTGGGTTAGACTGAGCCGTCAGATTGATTTTTAGTAATGGACTAGCGTTATTCTGGTTAAACTTCCTTGTGTGTATCTAGGCGTGTTTGCGTTGATGGTATTTTGAGCAATTCCATGGCATAGTGAAAACCCATTCATCCATAATCGGTTCTGATCAGATAATGTGAGAGTTCGAATGGCGATGCTTTACTGCAGCCTTAATGCTATGCTTCGGGTCAGCAATCAAGATCAAAGCTGCCAAGGAAAAGGCGCGACAAAGATGGGATTTCGAAGCAGACAAAGTGACACATGTCGTACTATCCAACATTGGATTATCTCAGCTTGTACAACTAGTTTTCCGATGTCAACAGAAAAACAAAACAAACCATGGATGAGGTCATTTTTCCCAAGGACACGGTCGTCTCCGCGGTCTAGGACGCGCCTAGCAACGCCAGTGGCGCTCAACGCATGAGGTCATCGTCACTACTCAGCTTCTTGCTCCCTGATCTGCAACTTCCCTGCACCACATCATCTCTTTCTTATTTGGCTGGTTCTTGCTACCCTGGTTCAAACTTTCCGCTATCTACTAACTTTCACGGACTGATCTTGCGAAACGAACGATAGACCGAAAATGGGTTGCGGAAGCAGCAAAGAGAAGAATGCGAGTAGGCCCACGGAGATGGCGCGTCCGGTACAACTGGATACACCGGGACAGCACGACGTAAATATTCCTGTAGCTGGCGAGGGTGCGACAGTCAAAGCGAGACGGTCTCCGGACAATCCGATAGTATACTTTGACATTGCCATTGGAGGCGAACCGATCGGACGCGTACAAATGGAGCTATTCCTCGACGTTGTGCCCGCAACATCGGAGAACTTTAGGCAGTTTTGCACTGGCGAGTGCAAAGTCGGAGGATACACGAGTAGCACTTTCCACCGTGTTGTAGGTCATACTCATATAAGAAACCCGCAAACTATTGGCTGACAGCAAGCTAGATCCCCAATTTCATGATTCAAGGCGGCGATTTCATGAGGGGTGACGGTACTGGTAGTGCCAGTATCTTCGGTAGCGAATCATTTGACGATGAGAACTTCCAACTCAAGCACACCCACCCTGGGCTGCTGAGTATGGCGAACTCTGGGTAAGTCGATTACTGTAGTACGCAACAGATACGTGTGCTGACTCGATTGTTGCAGACCCAACAGCAATGGCTCCCAATTTTTCATCCTGACCGCTGCTACACCACACCTGGACGGGAAGCATGTCGTCTTTGGCGAGGTCCTGGATGGCATGGATGTAATTCGGAAGATTGAATCGACCAGAACTGGCCCAGGGGATAAGCCGCTCAGTGAAGTTGTAATTGCAGGTGCTGGTCAACTTGCAGGCGCAAAGCCATTGGAAAGCTGAGTGGTAGTTAGGGCCGGGAAGCGTGTGGGAAATACTAGTTTTCGGTACTTTTGATCTAGCGCTGTTTCTTTCAAAATCGATGGGTGAGCTGCGTAATTTGTCTACTTTAGTGGAGAAGTCTTTTCGATTAATATAGATGGCATCGTTGCCCAAAATGGGCTGGACAGTATTTTAGACGTTCTACTCTAGTTGTATGTGCGTTGCTGCTCGCATTGTACAGGTTCAACCAAGGGAACTCCGGCCGATGCAGGAGGGGGGCAGCTCTGAAGATTGCAATACTAGTAACACCATCAACATCTCATCTAGTATGCGAACTAGATCAATTTTGCAAGTACCTCGATAAATGCTACCATTGAGTCATATGTATGAATCCTATAATGGAATTGAAAACAACATACAAAAGTCAGACGTATGCTTGGCTTCACCCGGTACCGCTGTGCATCGTACGACAGCCAAGACTCCCCCGCCGTCTCTACGGGAATCATCACTTGCATACGCTGACACTTCGGCTAACATTCCGTAGTTCCCTCCGCGACATCACTTGGCGCGGCTAGCTGTGCGAAATAGCATGGTCCTATGACCTCGGCAGCACCTCCGATATTGTCGGCAGTTTTAATGATACCGACAGGAGCCCCAAGCCACTGTCAGCCGCTGTCCCAGCGGGAGGCGGCATGCCAAGGGTGGGAGGCGCCATGCCAAGTGCGCTATCAAGCATGGCGCTGAACTAGGCTTTTTTTGGCTGAGAAACTACAGTGCTTAGTAGAAGGACGGTTGATCTGCCTGTTTTTCACAAAGGAAAGCATTTGCAAAACGGGCGGTGAATTTGAAGTCAGAAAGTTATTCATTCGTGCCATGCCGTTATGAAAGATATTCCGACCTCTTTCGGCGACCAAGGAGTTATTATGAGGTCTTTGAGATATCAAAGATCCCGCCCCTCGAGCCGCCGATCGCGCGTCTTACCTCTTGACGGCTTCTATTGTTTCAATACCATACTCCTTTTCTCCCATCGTATCTAATCCCTTGCTTCTCGCAACAACCTCCTCCTGGGTAAGGATGGGCTTGCCACGAAGTTGTGCCCATACCGCCTTGTGCATTGGACGCATGAAGAGCGCGTCCATTTCCTCCAAACTGATACCCTTTGTCTCGGGTACGAAGAAGAAACTCCAGATACCCATGCCGACAAGGATAGAGGCGAAGAAGAAATATGCGCCATAACCTAGGTCAGAAATCATGTAGGGAGTGCTTCGGGCGATGATGAAAGAACCAAGCCAGGTATCGGCAGTGGTAAGCGAGACGCAGAGCATACGGATATCCAAGGGGAAAATCTCGGATGCGTAGGTCCAGGTGATACCTTGCCATGTAGCGCAAATGATAAATGCGTTGACGTATACGCATACCATGGCCAGGTAGCCCCAGCCATTTCGTGAGACATCTCCTCTGAGTGCAGCACCGGCTGGATCTGCCTTCATGACGTAGCCACCGATGTACCACATTGGAATGCAACCAAGAGCAGCACCCCAGATCAAACCCTTACGGCGACCAACCTTCTCAACGACCCAGAAGGTGAAGGTGAACATGCCAAGCGTCTTTGCAATGCCGTAGAAGCCGGTAGAGAAGAGCTTAAGCGATGTACCTGAGATACCGAGAGTCTCGAAGATGCGTGGTGCGTAGTAGGTAATGATGTTTACCTGAGTATGTCAGTTATGCCATCTTTGTTGGTTCCGCACATTTACTTACGCCAGTGAAAGATTGCAAGAACATGAGGGCAAGTCCAATCGCCATGCGGTTTCGGACACCCTTTTGGAAGAGCTTCATAAACTGGTCCTTCTTGCTCTTGCGGTTGGCACTGCGCTCCTCAACCTGAGCACGGATCTCGCTCATCTCGTGTTGAATGTAAGCATGTGATTCGTCAAGGCAACGAATCTTGCATAGAATGTTTTGTGCGCCTTCGAAGTTGTCCTTCTTGGCAAGGTAACGAGGCGATTCAGGGCACCATGCGACACCGAGAAGGAGCAACAATCCAGGAACAAGCTGAATGGCAAGTGGGACGATCCACTGTGTCTTGGAGTTGACATCGATGGTTCGATCGGCAGCATAGTTGATCCAAAAGCCAAGCATACCGCCACCTTGGGACGCTATCTCAAAGATACCGACCAGTCGGCCACGGATTGAGGGTGGAGCAGTTTCGGAAATATATACAGGCACCACCTATGAAAATCAGTATTTTCTCTGCACAGATAATGTACTGTTGTCAATGCTTACCATGGATGAAGCGCCAATGCCTAGACCAGCTATAGCACGGCCACCATAAATCATGTTCAGTTTACCTTGGGATGCAGTCATGAGCGTACCGCCGAGTAGGAAGATGGAAGAAGCTATTATCATTGTCTTTTTGCGTCCAATGCGCTCGGCAAAGGGAAACGCGAAGATTGCACCAAAGAAGCAGCCAGCCTGGAAAGTAGAGACGATGTTTCCCTGAATGGTATCACGATTTGCTTTGGGGATACCATTGAGGCCAAAGTCTCGAATGAACGAGTTGAGAGCCATGGTACCGCCAATGACGGCCGTATCATAACCCACTGCATCTGCGTCAGTATTCCAAGCACTGACAAGAAAGACCAGAGATAGTTACTGGCTAGCGCCGACATGGACGCGATAAGGGCAATGGTGTGGATCCGCCAATTGCGGACCTCTGGTGGGTCTAAGGTCCCCGAGGCATGAGTGTTAAAGCAACCCATATGTTGGATGGCAGTGAACTTGTTGGACGGAAAGATGAATGGAGTGATATGGCTAGACGCCTGACTGTGGAATTTCGTGAACAGAAGGACTGGAGGCAGCTTTATGCCCGTGGGCCTCGTCTCGAAAGCAACATGGCCAAGTCCGCTACCGTGAGACTACTACGAGGTGCGCTACTGCCTTTCCCCGCGGGGAAATACTTGGAGGCGAAAATCGTTCCACCATGCACCCAACACCTGCTGTTCCAAGCCATCGACGACACTGTGGCAGCGAATCTGGGCGGAGGCGTGCTTGGCCGCTGACCAGGTGAAGCCTTGCCGATGGTTGGCATTTGCAATAGCGAGAAGCGATAGGCGGGCGCCTGCGCGAAGGCTGCATGGGATGAGCTTGGCAGGCTGGCATTTTTCAGACGACGTTATGGTGAGAATCGACAGTTCGGCACAGGCACGTGACCTGTGCGGGGTAAAGCGGGTCGCCCCATGGAGGGAACGGCACGCCTGTTTTGACGACCGTTGTCGGACATGCCGATCCATCTGAGGTTACACTACACACACAATCCTCCGTCCCCAGCGCCTCTTACCACATACCCCGATGCTGATCACCCGAAAAAAACTTGGTCATCCAGTACTTTGGACGTAGCACGGTGTCACAACTCTCGAAATTGCGAACACCTCTGGGCTGCCAACGCCCACATTGTATGCGATCCTCCTCCTTCTAGACTCACCTCTGTCTCCACGCACTCTTGGTCACGGGATGGATAAAGACTTCCAGTTATCTGCATGCTATCTCAAATCCAGTCGCTTCCAAGACGATAATAAAGCGGGACGACTAGCCAAGATGCGGCGAAACAGCGAGTGCTAATGAGTCGTTGTGCTCGGTAAAGTCGGCCGTGCACACCTTTACGGTCATTTTCCCGGCTTTCCCTGCATCGCAAGAAGTCTTAGCTAAGGTGTACAGCTTGGCCATGATACCAGCGCGGCCGGAAACAGCACACCCTCTTGGTGTACTCTTACTCATACTCATCTCCTAATGTCATGTTTTGTTCACGCGCGAGTAGCAAGTCCCAGCATCAAAGTTACTCACTATCATATTGGTCCTGCAGCCGATGAGGCTCTTGGGGATGTGGTGAATCGAGTGGTAATGTATCTGCGGATCCATTTGATACTGCTCTCGTGGTGGATCATATCAGACCACGCGACACACTTCAGCGGCTGGGATACTTGCGTGGGGCCATCTGTCCCTTGGCAACATCGCTAACATGTATTTCATCAGCCCGAATCCCTACTTACTCGCAACTTCCGAAAATAGTGGGCGGAATTGGTGGACGTTGACAGGTATTCGCCTCGAAACACAGATTCAACCAAGCGCCAAGATATACACAAGACTAGGGAAAAACGTCGTATCGACCGGTCTAAACGCTAATAAGATATGCACCGTCTCGACAACAGGATCTCGGGTCCGATAACCGTGTCATTCCCCGCACGCACAGACACTTGTACCCCAGGCTAAATACTTAGCTGCCCGAGCTTTGGATCCTTCACATGTGTTGGGCTAACGTAGTCTTGGGTTATTCATAGCCCAGTTGCCTGATTATGTGGGGTGGCATTGGACTATAACAACGTACCGCCAGCCCAGGCTGTACCATATCTATTTAGTTTCACCTACCTCGGCTCGGATTCATAATCCAGATGGTTCTCAAAGTGCATAGCTTTGCTATGCTGGCTCCATGCGCCCTGACTAACGTCTAAGGAAAAAGCTACTTTATCAGCCCACCCACGTTGACGTGGCAAAAGAACAGCAGAGAAGTGGCGAGTACAGAGAGATCCGACCATCTGATGGAATTCCGGTCTTGGATGATTATGAAATTATCATGTAAGAGAGCCGAGCTATTAACAAGTATCTTGGCAAGTAAGCCCACGAATCGATGTCGGAATAAGGCCTCATCAAGTTTTTGCTCACCTATCAGAAAACACTGGCTAATTAGAGGCATTTCGTTGGTGATGAAGTCACTTTAGCTGACATATCCAATCTACTCAAGGGAGCAGCTATGAAGGCTGGAAGTGGAATTTCATGTCCGTGAGGTATCCAATATGTCGAATAGTAGTTGAACGAACTAGAGGCAAGGAAGTCTTTGGTAATGACTTCCAGTATCATAATTGCTTCTAGTGATCAACTGATTATAGTATCTAGGTGTAGTACTGAGCACTTCGATTTGCAACAGAACAACTCTTTGCAACTTTATGCTGTCTGGGTGTACTAGATTTGATCTGGATCTGAGACCAGACTATTGGCTGGATCTGCTCCATAGTACAAGTATAGGCTGATAGCCATAGTTGTTCTATGTGCTTTCGATATCCTCTCGTACTAGGCGTATGACTTCAATTGTTTATTATTCGTTTGACGTAACTATGGCATATCAGAGGAATGTTTCTTATGTTTTTTCTTTTTTTCTTTTTAGAAAAGGACAACAGGCCGCACTCCAACCTATCAGCATCGGGTACTGAAAAAAAGACTTTGCAGTCAGAGTAAAGATTCGAATGAGATGCCTGTAGGTACTAAAGCCTCTGGAGTTTCGGCTCCGAGATCTCATTAAGCGAAGCCCCACTTTCGAACCCGAAAAGGGTCATCTGGTACTCCTGTATACACAACTGTAGGCCTGTAGGTATCCATTTGAATCAAGGTTCTTCTGCTGTTCCATGCACTCCCATGTGCCTCTGAGTGACACTATTGCCGATACTGACCCGAGTAGTCTTGCCTGCGCCGTTACAGTAGCTACCATGTGTTTCAAGCTAATCATCTCTCATTCATTCAGAAGCTCTTTTTTGCTACAATTGGCAAGGGATGACCGACAGGATGAAAGGTTACTTTAGTAGCAACACATCCTATGATACGGTTTGAGCGCTATCGTCTCAGTATGAAATTCTGGCTCTTGTCAGGTTGCAGACCCAATTGGACTGTACTCAGTGCTCCGCCACAAATCCACAACCCTGCTATGCAGCAGGTGTTGACTATTCTTTCTGTACGATTACTCGTACATCTGACCTCTGGTATGGGCTCGATAAGGCTGGATGAAGTACTGTAGTAATATTTTTCCATCGTTGAGTTGATCTGGCGAACCTCAGCATCTCTCACGGGACTACATCAGGGTGCTGTACCTGCACAAATCTCCTTCTAAAGAACCACCTTCCAAAGCTTCGGTATCAAGTCCTTCACAGCTGCCCTTCACCTAAGTAGTCGCTGTTGTGGAGGCTGTGCAAGCTCAGCTGGCCATTGGTGATGCCAACTCCGCGGCAACCCACCCGGGCTACAGCCTGCAATATAAGTCGCGCACGAGGACACCATGAAACACTTCGAAGATATCGCAGCAGGTCTAGATCGGCGATGCCAAATCCTGTCGAGAGTAGGCGCTCCAAATATTGGTTGATGCGCTCGAGAAAGTCAACATACCCATTACGAAGGCTGAGCTTTGCCAAGTAGGGCTTTGGGGTCCTTGATCAGCTGCGGCTTATTTCTAGAGCATCATACGTCAGACCTTTCTCGAGACAAGGCGATTTCAAGTTTGTTGTCCCAGAATGCTGGACGCGATACTGCCCGCTCTCAGAAGCGACATAGCACAATTTAGAGTGGGCAGTCTACGAGTTGCCCACCCCATCACCCTCGAACGAAATCGTCTCAACTGCTCCCAACACCTGGGCAGCACCAAGCTGCCTCGTACTCAAGTATAGTTGCTAAGAGCTGTCACCAAAAAACCAATCCCACACCACCTCCAGCAAGTATGATCCCGCCGATACCAAGTGCAGTCGAGCGCATCTTGTTCATCCTCGTACTGGCCATATCGATCACAAACATCGTCCTCGGCTTTGCGTCCAAGAACAAGGAGTCTGCTCTACACAACATCTCAGGAAGTTCATTGCCATTGATCACCGACATGTATGTGCTTTTTCCTGCCCCGTGCCGCTGCCTGTTCACTCCGTTCAGTCTCCTTGCGATCTGGGTACTCTTCGGCGTTCTATACACCAGCATCACACATCGTTACACGCAGTCAAAGCCTTTGTAAGCCGTGACTATAACTCCTATACTATCTTAGTATTGACCACCATCAGCCGGGCAGCCACCAACCTAGCTACCGCACTCCTGATGACCGCCTTCTTCATATCGTACCTCAAGTTCGACCTTTCTGACTGGCCCATCTGGGGTCCACTCGCTATGGTTCTCGGTGTTGTTGCTAGAGCAGGTATGGAAGCAATCTACAGTAGTGCTGACTGCGACATGGTGAAAGGCTTCTGGAATAGCCATGCGATGACATGCCTTCAGCGGTCCCGCTCCGTCGAGTAACGTCCCATACTCCTCTTGGTTGGTAAATGCGCGAGCAACCCTCGTCCAGTCCCTGCTATGACGATTAGCTGTCAGGATGCCCCGGCCCGAACCGAACGCCACACTGTTTACTGCGCCTTATTAGCCACCTCCGCCTTCCTCCGCAACGATTATATGTACAAAACAACCAAAATTCTGCCATCCCCGCGCGTTACTCACCCGGCCATATTCACGTGCGCACAGGTCGCGAGTGGCCTCTTCTCTTCTTCACTTCTACGTTACCCTTACAGCATCAGCATCTGTCCATGATTTCACGACTTTAAAAATTCAGCGCACCGTTGGAAGAGCATTTCGTACAGTTGCATGGAACGGCGTTTGCCTCGGTCTCTTTGAGAATTCCAGCATACCGATGTCTCGGCACATGGTCATGTTCTGCATTTTAGCGATTTCATTTGCATGCCATCCTGGTACTGTTAGAAAGAAGCTGGGCTTGGCTAGATATGTTTCTCTTGAGACATAGATAGCTTCGCTGCTGGTTAAAATAACAATAAATATTAAAACTGCATCTACTCCGTTTGATTGCAGTGATTGCTCGCTGTAAGCATTGATAGGCTATTCGAAGATCAGTCGTGATACAAGGCAAGGTACCCTCTCCTCAGACTTAGGTCTACACTTCCGATAGTGCTAATATAGGCCAGCGATATATACTGTTAGGAAGCTAGAGGTTACATTAGCTGCTCTACACTCGTCAATAAAAAAATAGCAGTGCAGGTAGACTTCAAGATTAAGCAGGGCTTACGTTATATCATCGATACTTACCTAAACCAAGAAGCTTAGCGTTGTCGCACTGCTATAGTACTTACGGGAAACAACATTTACACTCTTTTCTTAACCGTATAAGGATAGGGTTAGAAAAGCCAAGTTAAGACAATATATTTAACTAATAATTTCTATTATATTTTGGCTGATATATCACGTCTTTAATACAATGACCCCGCTGTGTAACTTAAAAGTTAAGTGGAAAAATATTACAAAAATAATCTAAAAACATACGACAGCGGGGATTCGCTAGTGGTCACCCACCTAACTACTAATCCGCCGGTAAACTGCTTATATATGCCAGATCGGACGGGATGGCTAGCTCTCAGTTTCCAATGGTCGTATGTGCCAGTAAGAACAGGGTTTGTACATCAAATGCGCAGTTTTAAGATTTAGGATAGGGTTAGGGCTAGGGTTGGGGTTAACGTGATGCTAACCCTAACATCCAACATCACGACACGATACACGCCAAAACCGCACCACACTCGCTATCTGCACACGACCGGTCACTTTCGAGCGCGCTAATACCACCAGAATTTCATGGAGAGAAGGTTGAATCGCTGTTTGGGAGATGCGGCAGGGGGGTGGGGGGGGGGGGGGGGGGGGTTCAGAGCCTCTGTGGGTCTCAGGGACGACGGATTCATTATCATACGCATACCTCAGATATATCTAGTTTGTAGCCATCTTGATAACAAATAAAGAATGAGCAACTAATTATCTATTGTTATATCACCCGTACCATGGCGCAAGAAAGCCTACCAACAGCTGTGCTTCTAGAACTTTTGAAACTCCAACTTAGGCGCACTGACTAAAACTCGATATAAGTGTAGCTAGCTCGTCGAGCCACTGTGCAACCGTTTCGCGAGCGTAGAGTGTGCTGTCTGCCCTAATCTCCACTTTTAGCTGATGTCCTATTGGACTCGCCAGAATGACAACCGCCTCATCGATCTTTTTTGGCTTTGGGGCTGTTCGCACTACAGAATTGCAAGCGACAAGAAGTACCGGCAACCAACTCCTTGCCATCGCCCCCGATACGGATAAAGTTGTCTTCGGCGCCAATGTCGAGGTCGAGGTCGCGGTCGCGAGGGAGCGCCGATATCTATAGGTTCTGGAGCAGACTCTCTTTGGTCGTGATGGGCTGGCGCTTCTGCTTCTGCTTTTGCCTCTGCTTTTGTTTGCGCACGGCGAGCTGTTTAGCACCAATGGCCCGCAGCTTCCGCTGGTCAGTTTTGCCATTCTCCGTCAACGGAATGTGGTCGACGGCCATGTATGTAGACGGCATCATGTAAGTAGACAGGACATGGGCTAGGAGTCTGTAGACATGGACGAGGTCAATGTCGAGGTCGAGATTGCGCGCTTGGATAAAGGCAACCAGGCTGCCACCCAGCACATCAGCTACCACGGCCTCTGCATTGAGGGCGCGACGGACGTGGTACTCGATATCGGCAAGCTCAACGCGCTGGCCACGGATCTTGACCTGTGCATCGCAGCGGCCAATGTAGATGAGAGAGCTGTCAAGATTGCGGCGCACCAAGTCGCCGGTCTGGTATAGCCGATGGAGATGAGTGGACGGGTCGGTCCGCTGCCGCCAGGGTGGAATCGCTACTAATGCATCATCGATGGGGGACGATTCGAGGTATCTCTACCCACCTCTTGGCAACCCAACTATACACCTACCTCTACCCATTTACCACCGTAAATAATCTTATTTAAGAATACTAAACTTTTAGCATCTAATAGTCACCTATACTGGCAAAATCGAAATGAGAGTATGTTATTATTGAATAAATAAGAATATAAGAGACAGGCCAGGTATGATTGTTCAAGGGTGCTCACGTGATGCTATCGATAACTCCAACACAGTAGCTTAGTACTGCCGCACTACCGCAATACCACACGCGCGGGGGAAGATATTTTTATTCTTTCGCACGTTGTATACAGATCGTTGAAAAATGAAAAAGAAGCTACATGATGTATTATCGGCACTGCAGAATCTTCCTATGCTCGGAGTTAGGTATGTAAAGGAGTAGATGCGGAGTTCGCCCATTACAATTATATGCAAGAGAGATACAATAGAGAAGGATTGGTTCTATGTAATCGAGAAGCTTGGAATTTTTGCGAAATAGCTCTTGGAGAGCCTACGAAGACTGGTGATAGTAGACGCATATCTCTCGCTCTCGCGGCCGACGAACAGTTGATTCCCATCGGTTGGCACTTCTCAAAGTACGCAAGGCAGATTGGTCGCAGCATCAGAGGTGAGTGAGCAATAGTACGGCATGGGGTATGCACGCTGTAGGGCTCTTGGCGGGGTAATGGACGGGGAACGCGGGGCCCAAGCTTCAGCCCACTCGAAGCTGATAGTTCTACCATTCCGTACCGCACCTAACAACTAGGCAGCACTCTCAGCCTTCACCCGCCTTGATGGTATTTAGTCCTATCATTCGGACATCACAACGACTACAACGACCCATGGCCAGCGCATATTACCTCGCAAAAAACTCATCAACTCGCTCTCCCACAAGGATGGCAATCACGTCTCTTGACGAGATTCCAACCTTGTCGCTGCTCTATAAACTCAAAAAGATAAAACCCGAGAACAGGCAGCCTAAGGGTATACCGTCTACCACTCTCAACGACAAAATCAGCATAATTCGACAAGACATAACGACCCTCGCTGTTGATGCCATCGTAAACGCCGCGAACTCGAGTCTTTTGGGTGGCGGCGGAGTGGACGGTGCAATCCACCGTGCGGCTGGGCCCAAACTAATTGAAGAATGCGAAACACTCAACGGGTGTGAGACTGGCAGTGCCAAAATCACCGATGCATACGAATTGCCATGCAAGAAGGTCATCCACGCCGTCGGACCAATATACTGGAAGGTAGGATCTAGCGCAGCGGAATTGCTGTCCGGTTGCTACCGAAGGAGCCTCGAGCTGGCTGTCGAAAACGGTTGCAGAAGCATTGCGTTCGCTGCTATAAGCACTGGTGTCTACGGATATCCAAGCCACGAGGCCTGCAGCGTTGCGCTAAAGACAGTTCATGACTTTTTGGTCAAAGAAAGCAGTGCCGAGAAGCTCGACCGAGTCATCTTCTGCAATTTCCTCCAAAAGGACGAAGATGCTTATTTCGAGCAGGTTGCGTATGCGACTCTTCTATGACTTTTCATTACTTGATACTGACTATCGTCGTAGTGACTACTTCCCTCCCGTCTCCGAGTCAGAGCTTCAGGAAGAGCACGCTACCGAGCCTCATGCGCTAGCGTCACAGCTTCCGGATGCTCCGACTATCGATCCTGCAGAGGCAGCAGACTCGGAGCAGCCATCATCCAAGAAGCAGAAAACTGCTGAAAGTGACGACGAATTTGTAGTGGTGGACAAGCATGATATTGAGAATGACATGTCCAAATCGGGATTGTAGAGCACCGGAACGATGTGGCTTGTCTACTGGGAACCCTATGCGTACTATTACCGGAATGATGTGATGTAAAGGGTCATTTAGGTGCAATAAGCATTATCGTCTCTAGTGTACGAGGTAATTATACCTACTTCTTGTATTACAAAATTAAGATACAAGTACTACTTTAATAGGTTATGATATATTCTGCGTGTCATCTTATACTCCAACTCTAAAGTATATATTGTTCTTCACATATGTGATTGATCTCTTGAAAGAACTAATCTTTAACATGACTTCACAAAACGATCATAATGGAAATCTCTACCGATACTACTTCGAGCAGGACTATTGTTAGTCGCACTACTGCAGATAAGATACAACTAGACCTAAGAGAACTAGCGCCGACGAGAACAGATGTTGTTCTTCTGCTGTCCACGCTAGTACTTATTGATTACTTCCAGAACTATGTGCGGGGTAAATATGGCTTAGAGACAACGCTTCTTGTTATTCAAGACGTTTACGGTCTCGCCACTCCAGAAACACATGTAGCTATCTGCAAAATTCTTTGGCCCACTATTACCGATACCACCAATCATGTCACGACGACTTTTCACGGACTCTGCCCTGCCTCCTAGAAACAATGTGGGCTATTACACAAAGATAGTCGCCAAACACTTTTTTGTTGACGTTCCCAAACGGATACTTTCCCCTTCTGAGCAAGAGTCTCCGGCCTTCACCTTGGATAGTAACCACAGTGAGCTTGCAAAACTGGACAAAAAACGAAATACCATTACGACGAGCTCCTATGTATATACCGCGTTGCCTAACCCTATGGAAGATTGTAAATACATTCGCGTCCTAGAGCTACTTCCTGGAACGCGACAGGACGATATCGCATGCCGGCTTCTGCAAGCAGAGCTGCGGGAGGGGTTGAAGTACGAGGCACTATCTTATGTCTGGGGAGATATGAGTCAGACGACGCCTATCCAGGTGGACGACCTGACCTTGCAAATCGGCGAAAGCTTGCGTTCAGCTCTACTGGAACTTCGGCGCCCTACCGAGTCTCGCATTTTATGGGCGGATGCAATCTGTATTGATCAGAGCAACATACACGAACGCGCGAAACAAGTCGGCATCATGGGTGACATTTACACACAAGCTACACGCACAGTTGTTTGGCTCGGACCGTCGTATGAGTATGTCAACCTCGCCTTCGATTGTATCACAACTTTGGAAAGCGAAGCCCTTGCACACCAGCAGTCTAGCGGAGAAGCTAAGGCTTCAACAAAATCATCTTTAGATGCTTCGCGAACTAAAAAGGAACGTGAAGACTTGCGTCATGGCTGCTATATCCTCGGAGAATTGGCTCAGGTGGATTGGTGGACACGTGCTTGGGTTGTGCAGGAAGTATGTCTCGCGTCTGAAAAGATCATCATGTGCGGCCAATACCAAGTGGACTGGAAGCGTTTCATGAATGCTGTAGAATACGGAACACTCGAGGACAAATTCGACTCGAGAATAGGTGGGATCCGCGATGACTGCTTGGAAGGTCTTCAGTCCATCAAAGAACTCGAGGATAAGCCATTGGAGGGTAACATAGCAGGGCAATTGCTTCGACTACTGACGTCCCTGAGACCGAGATTGGCAACAAATCCTCGTGATAAGGTATTTGCAATCATGGGGCTGCTAAAGGGCAATCGTCAGGACCTGCATATCGTGGTAGACTACACCGCTTCCGTAAAAGAGGTCTACTGTGCAACGGCAGTGGAAATCATACGAGGGACCGATAATCTCGACATGTTCAGTCATTGTATCCACACTGAGGCCCCAAGCGAGGAGGAAGCTTGCTTGCCTTCTTGGGTCCCCGATTGGAACATCTCAGAAACAATGTGTATGCCCTTGATACGAAATGGCTTTGACGAGTTACGGCGTTACGAAGCTACCTCGGACTCGACAGCGCATGCTCAGTTCTACGATGAGCCAGATGTCGTGGGTGTGACTGGTCAGCTTTTAGATGTCATTGCTGAATACAGCGATTTGCTTATCATATCCGATGACGTCGAGTGTAACTATACAGAAGAGGAGGACCCTTCGTTGGGGAGAGTGTTTTTCGAAATCGGCTGCGAGTTCTGGAAGATATACAAGTTATTACTTTGTATCGTTGATTTCTACAACGTATTCCTCACGTGGGAGAATTTTGCCAATTGCCAGCCGTGTCACATGTATGGCACAGAAGACGCACAGCCATCCAAGAAGATGTTTTGGCAAACGCTTTGCACAGGGCTGCTTGACCCCAAAGGTGAAGACAAAATCGAAACCTTATTCCGTGAATGGCGCGCCCAATTATCGCCCATCAGCGGCCTTCGGAAAATGAAGGTCTCGAAATTTCCAACTTTGTTCAAAACGCTAGGCTTGATGGGTTACTTTTGGGCGACCTGGAAGAGTTATGGCGCTTTTAGCGAAATGATTCCTCATACCAAAGGAAGAAGACTTGGGAGAACAAGATCGGGTTGGCTTTGCTTACTACCAGCCCATGTCCAGGCCGGCGATAAACTGATCCTGCTTAAAGGGGCGAATGTGCCGTTTGTCGTTAGACAGAGAAAAGATGGATATTGGCTCATTGTTGGCGACGCTTATATCCATGGAATTATGCAAGGGCAGGCGTATGATGCCGATGCTGGCATGTTATTAAAACTCAAGTAGGCCAATAATTCCTCAAAACGATATATTTTAATCATGTACTTTTACTTCCTAGTTTCATCGTAAATATTGGATTTTTCCCTTTTCTTAAACAAATGTATTTTAGAAGATTGAAGCCGAAAAGCAATCTATACCTGTAGAACTTACCGTTGAAAAACAATATCCTCTATGAGCCTAGAACCTTCTTTACACCCCAGCATCTCAAGAGCCCTTAGGACGCATCGAAACCTTGCCTTGCGGCGCCTGAGCCGCCGTCTCGCCCTCGGGATAATGTACATCCTGAGTCGAAATATTGTTGCCATACGACGGAGCCGGAAACTCTGGCATCATAATAACAACACCACCCTTCTGCGCCGCCGCATCCGCCTCACCCGCAACAAGCGTATGAGAACCATTGTTAATATCGTTTGGTTTGGAGATAGCTGGAAGACCTGCCGTACGCTCAACGTCTCTAGTCTGGGCATCGGACGAGGCCTTCTTAGCGCGAGATCGACGCTGATATGCTTGGACGCAGGCGCCGAGGAGGCCCAGGGAAACCATGAGGCCGAAGAGGCCGCCGGTGACGCCGAAGAAGATCATTACATCGATTTTGAACTCTTTGGGGTCGGTTTTCCAGTTATCGGGCTTGGATGTAGGTGTTGCGACTGCAGTGTCAGTGGGTGTTGAAGTGGCTGTCTCGGTGGGTACTGCGGCCAAAGTCTCAGTGGGTGCTGCAACTGGTGTCTCCGCTGGTGTGGCATCGCTATACAAGAGCCATGAAGGTTCTACCCAAGTTGGGTTTGAGGGAGCGGGCAGGATCGAATCTTCCTGCAGCTGGGCTACGATGCCTGCTTGAGTGAACTCGGCGGGCGCCTCGATGGTGCTGGTCTTGACAATTACCTTGGTTACCTGAGTGGGCTCGGATGTCGCAACCCGCATAAGCTCGGATGCTATAGCTTGTGTGGGTGCTAGAAGGACTAGCGTCATGAGAGATGGTTGCATGGTTACGGTGGTGTTGGGTGTGCTGAGGTCTTAAAGGTCAAGTAGTAAATTTGCGTTCTTGTTTGCCTTGCTCCGTGAGGTGCTGATGTGGATAATCTTGTGGTGAGTTGGAAACGTCAAATTTATATCAAGATGTCACGCATTGTATAATCAGGTGGGTTGAAGCTGTTCGCACACTTGGTATCTGGGACATGTACAACGTTTAGCAGTGAAATCAAGAACTCATTTGAACAATGTTGCCTCTGGAGTTCGATTACGTTCCAGGTGACTTTTCCTGTATGGCAGGCATGCTATCTTACGCGATTCTTCAATGTAAATATATGCATGTAGTTTTCCCTACTGTTGCCTGATGGCAGCTCGACATGGATTAACATTCCAAGCAAAAATACATTCACTACTCTTCGTATATAACACCGAGATTCTCTGTGAACAAAAAATACCAAGGCTTTTGTCACACAGAAATAGACTACCATACATAGAGTTTTTTTAGTCGTTCCCCACCCGTTGTGCAGGTGCAGCTTTTGGTCTTGAAAAGGTAGGGTTCCCCGCTGTAGTAGGGCGGTGAGGTGCACACCGCTTCAAATAAGGCGTTCGACTACAAGTCTTTTCAACGATACCCAGTCAGCTTCACTTTGCATACCTTGGGTAAGACAGCTATCGCGACGGCTAATCAGCGATTGGATCTAAGCGCATAGCGATAACAATGCTAGGTTGCGATCAACATCTTGGGATGAGATGGTAGGGACAGGTATTGTTCGGACAAAAGCATCAAAACATCTACACTACCGGTGGTGTTGTCGTTGGATTGAATGCCAAAAGCTATATGTAGTAGGTTGTACGGCTTTATGTTTGATATGGCTTCGTAAAGCCTTGTAACAGCGGCTGACACCCTCAAGTGCGGAGTTGGTGTCGTTTAATAAACGAATCACTTGGCTGCGTTTTGCAATAATTGTTATCGCCAAATCAGAGCTGGGGCTGTAATGCGGAGCGCGTCGTCTAACTCAATACGACGTGAAAGGATGGCACCCTTTCTCCGGCGCGTGCATTTTTTGTTTTATCGCGCAGCTTGTTGCCTCAGACAATGGTTGGCTGACGATGAGCCGTGTCTGGGGTGACGGCGGTGGCGAGAGGGTAATGGAGGGGGCTGGCGACGTCATGAAGTTTTTCCATATCAGCACCGCCGTCTCCGCCCATCAGCCCCCATTTCATTTGCTCCCAAACTTCCTTCTTCCAACTGATTGTCCAGCAGCATGTCTAGCAGCGCGTCAGAAACCGTGGTTGAAAAGTATCGCTACGAAATCCTCTTTGGCACGTGGCTAGCCGTCACAGGAGCGACATTTCTGCGTATCAAGCGACAGCCGTACAGCACCCGCCTGAAGATTGAGCAGTACGAGAGCATCTTCAAAGGCACTTCACTCAGCGCCGTCCTTATCGGCATCGGCATCACCCCCGCACGCAGCACCGCAAGGCGCTTCACTGGCAACTAAGAACCAGGCCGTGCTCGGAACGGGCCAGCGAGCATCTCGGGCTGAGGAGAGAAAGATGAAGACATTTGGCACACACAGACACGGTTGACCATTGCTCACAATCGCCAACATCCATCTATATTTTGTTTTTGTCGAGCTGGTGCTGGTGGAGCAATCGGATGCGTCCCGGCTTGGCATTTCCCCGCAACTTTCACATGCGAACACACTCCACCCCGTCTTCTGGTCTACAGTTCCTCCAAGACGCGCATCATCATCATCACCACCAACAACATGTTGCTACGCTTGGGCTCGCTGAGCTTTGAGCTCAGCATGTGGAGTCCCGTCTATGCCGTCGCGCCCTTTGTCTTGCTCTCCATATCCATCCCGCTCGCCTTCTTCGCCCTCGTTACCACGTCCATCGCCATCACGCTTCTGTCGTTGCGCGCATTGGCCATCTACTTCCGCTTGGCCGTTGCCATTGTAGGCGCGTGGCTCTCTCCGTTGCCTCCATCAAAACACAACCCTCTCCGTCGTTCTCGCCCCGTACCCGCGTCAGCCCGACATTCACCAAAGAGCGTGCACCAGCGCTCCCGCCGTACCAGTATCACCGGCACAGCATCCATCCAGGGCCCTGGTGCCTATTCTGCTCAGTCTACAAACTTTCTTCAGCGAAAGAACAACTCGCTTACCGCTCTGATCGGTACCAGCGAGTTGACGCGAGATTTTGAAGGCGTAGGTGGCTGGAGAGTCGCAGGTGATGACGATGAAGAGGCATTGTGGATGGGCATTAACTCAAGACTCGAACTACCTGCCGAGACACCAACCAGACGGCGCAGGTTAAGCTATACGGGCACTGCCAGCCCAGGTCAGCGATTGAGCATCGGATCGGAGATCTTGCGGATGAGTCCGGTGCAAAGCAGATCGAGGACACCCGTACGTTTTGTGCATGACGATGAGTATGGCTACTTCCCCCAGCAGCCCATACCAAACAACACACGCTTCAGCCACAGCCCAGACACCGCCCACGAACGCAAGAGACGAAAGAGCACTAGCGCGAGTAGCACGTCCAGCAACACGTCAACTGGCTTGACAATAGCAACAAAGCATGCAGGAGAGAAATTCTGACCCGAGCAACACATGCAAGTTGTGTTCTCTGTCATCCAAGGAGCCGGCTCTTATTTGCTTTTCATAACGTGTTGATAAGGCAGGCTTCAAACATGAATTGCATCTCAGACATGAGCGGCATTGAGAATACCTTCTTTTGGTCGGCGGAAAAAACTACCCTATACAAGCCAATATCTTCCCCTCTCTGCGCATTGCAAGGGAAGTCAGTTTGTACAGCAGGCCTTTCTACCGTTTTGCCAGCGAGTTGTTCGTTGCTGTAAGACGAGAGCTATCAGCTTATAGTGTCAGCTTGAACCAACCGTTAGCATACAGCCAAGCAGAGGAGTAGTTTTCGAATCGGTTGCAATTTGTCATTATCGTGGCGGCTTCCTCAGTTATCTACTTATCACGATGAACAGATCCCAGCGCCAAACTTAGCAGGCTGCCATCGAACAAGGGATATGCAAGTCGACAGCCAACATGGGGGCAAAAGATGTCCAACATACAGGATAAATAGACCTTTGAGGCTTCGCGCAACGGCGGGCGTTTCTGGCCTTGGACCAACTTGGGGAGAAACGAGTTTTGACTCGAAATACATAATGCAAATATCAAGAATTGATATTCACAACACATTGATCAGGAACTGATATTCACAACGCATTTTCCAGAATCGTCTTGACGATTGCGCTTACTGCCATCCGCATGTCATTCCGCTTCAGCTCAACCTGTCATAAGGTAAGATCCATACTTCTCCAGCAGCCAATGAAAAATGTCTTTGCGACGTTGCAATCCTTCCCTGACGTCTCGTGCTATCTTCCAATTTGAAATCTGCCAACTGTACAACACAGCTCCAGTGTCTCATTGACGCTTCGTAAATCAGGATCCCCGCAAATCTGCCTCGGTCTAACCCGCCGGCGTGCTGAAACGTCTTCGCTCCCAAGGCTAGCTCAGACAAAGCAGCATATCTGTGTATCTGGAACAAAATGGCGCGACGGGGTAGGCACATCAGTACGAGTCATCGCAACCAAAAGGATCAACGTTTTGTTAGCGCTGGATATATGCAAAGATCACTAGCCTGATTAGGGCTTTTGCTGATATTTCTTTCTGGATTCGTCCACAGGTACGGAGCTTTACTGACTGGAGCACGTGTTGCAATAGAATCAGTCATGCAAGGGTTGTGCATGTCATTGACTGGGTAGCGTACGTTTCAAGATCGTCGCATTAGCGGACGGCTCCACCACGGGATCTTCACATCCACTAGGGCAACCCCGGAAGCCAGTTAAAAGTTGCACGTCCGAGTGTCAGGGCCATCGACAGAAACGCTTCATCGCAATGCGCAGGCTCGGCGATGTGATCTGTTCTGTTTTCTCGGTAGACTTGTGCCGACTCCCATCCCCAGGTAGATTAGCAGAATGCATGGTTTCCTAACCAAAATTGGTCAGGTCATGGAGCTCTTTCCGGCGGATTTTGATTGACAAAGCAAATTCCACATATACCCAGCGTTGTAGGTGGACCATAGATGTCCTCACCACGCTACGCGCTGGACATGGAGCCGGGGCGTTTCTAGTTTCATGCCTAGAATGTTTCGGCATTACTATCCTTGACAGCATCACCATGTTCACTGGTGCCGGCATATACTAGGGCCAGGCTACCAATTGGCAACACTGCACGTCTTCCTTGATGCCATAAGTGATGTGGCAACTTACCTGCAGCAACATCGTCAAGCTTTCTTCCCTTTTTGCAGATGTTGTTGAGATACCCCGTTAGACTGTTTTAATAATGTTTTCTTCTATTGCTGGCAAGTTTGCCTGGTGCCTACTAGCATTTTCGGCGATTTTCTTCCTATCATACTCTTCGGCTGGCTTCTGGATCAGCGGGCAGAGTCCAGACACTACCGGCGATTACCCACACAGCCTCGCGGCTATCTTTTCCACGAGAACCCTCGATTCACTGAATCAAGATCCACAATTTCATGACGCACTACTATCACTCACGGCGATAGTCGCACATTCTTCCGCGGACTTGGGAGGAAGGTTTGGATGGGAAGAACTGAGGAGCTTGGGCACGAACCTGACAAATGGGGTTGGCCGTATTCGCAAGAAGCAACAACACAGACGTAAACGGCAAGATCCTTTGGCAAATTTTGGCGCATCCTTGGATGACTTATTGGGTGGTTTAGGTTTGGGAGGGAATTCGTCATGTGGACTAACAAATATCCTTGGCTGTCTGGGAGACTCACTCACTGATTCACTTGGTACACCTGCTCTCTTCTTGGGCATTGGTCTTGGGTAAGTATGCTAGCATATAAACAGGCCAAACTAACTCGTCACAGTATGGGAACAGCCACTGGGCTCAACTTGACTGACGCGGAGGAAGCTAGTGCCATAGCCAACAGTATCGTGACTGCGTACAACTTGTCCGCGACTGGAATAAACCTCGCGGCTCAGCAGTTGGGAAATGGGCTATCGAGGCAACTATTGCCTGCAGTCGACAAAGGAAACGTTCCAGTCGGTCTGGCAGCATATGCTCTTGCATCTGGAGTCGGCAACGCAACAGCAGTAGGCTTGGGTCTGACAAAAGAGCGGTTTCAACCATCACAAGATTCAAGCATCGTAGGGATAGCAGGTAACCTTGGCTTGGGAGTTGCAATGCCACTAGTTGGCAAAAGAGATCTCAAAGCCTCGATAACCAGCTGGACCAACAGCTCCACTGCTTCGGAACTGATACAGCGTCTTCCCCGATTTGCAGCCGCAGCTGGGATTGGTTTAGGAAAAGGCATGAGAAACGGATTCGGCCTGCATAAGAATAACAACAACAACAACAACAACAACAACAACAACAAAAATAAGAACAATGGAAACAATGGTGACAACAGAAAACAACACAAACGGCAATTTCAAGACGATTCATTGGATTCTCCAAAGTTCCCCAAGGCTGTGAGACTATTCGCCAAGGGTCTCAGTCAGTCGTTTTTTGAAGAAAGCGACTTTTCAGAAGTCAATGCTGCCATGAGAGCAGCTTTGTTTAGTTCAATCGATGTTCCGAAAATGCTTGGATCTATAGCGGCGGGAGCTGGAGCCGGTATTGGCACGGGAATCGCCGTCGGGTTGGACATCAAGACTACCAACAGCACTTCGACCATTACCGGAGATATCAGCAGCGAAGAGGTGCAAACGGCTTTGGCGGCTGAATCGTTCACACGGAATTTCTTCTCAAACTTTCTTGAGAACAGTTCCGCCATACAAAAGGCTAAGAAATTGATTACAGACAGTCCACCACAGGCATTTAAGGGCTTCAATGCGGCCAAGGCAGCGGAAGGCTTAGGTAGGGGCGCAATCGAGGGCGTCATGACTGCCATGTCCTCATGTGGAGGGCTCAAAAATCTCATTACCGGTGATTTTCCGGTCGATGCATTTGGGAAGGTGCCAGCGTTGGGTCCGACACAATTCGACGACTCCATCAACGGTGCTGCTGTTGGCTTCGCGCGGGGTTTATCCGGCAAAGCAACTATACTCATTGCGGATGTTGCACGAAATCTTACAGGAGGGTCACAGGCATCAGAAAATGCTCCTATGGGTGAAAAACGTAGCATTGTCGATGAGGATGAGGGGGCCAGCGTAGGTGGGTCTGTACGCTCAGAGATATTGCACCGCTCACTAACAGGATCCAGACAAAATCAATCTCCTCTCCACTCGCCAAGCTCAATCACCCGATGGTGCTCAAATACCCTTGGCGATCGATTCAGATACGGCGCAGAGAGGTGCGCAGAAAATCGTTGATTCTCTAACTTGCCAGGGCGTTGGCGGCATCATCTCGGCAGCTATGGGTTTCATGTCCACGTCAAAATCAGAGGTTGACATGATTGAAACAGCCATGGGCCAAGTAGGAGTTCCACTTGATCCCATGGTCTTGCGACTTTTGCCTCAAGGACCAGTCGTGGTCACATCCGGAGGCAACAACTTTGAAATCAACGCGCAAGAGAAAAGCCTTAGGATCAATGGACAATCAACGAGTTTATTTATTACACTCACTTGGCTGCACGGTAAGCCTTCAAAAGACGGTGCCACGGAGAAGGATAGCGGCTGATATTTGACTCTAGTAATTTTTACAAGCCTCAGCTTTCTCCTTTTTCTACCACTGTATCTCATCTTGGGTGTAGTATGGCGCTTCTCGGTTCTCATAGGCTACCCAGTTGGCGAGATGAAGAACCGGAAATGGCGTATGGGTTTTCTGACCATGTTTGCTGTTTTTGGTACTATTGGCATCATCTTAGGCATTGTCGGTATGGGCAATTCCGGCCATTTCAGGGACACGCACGGTGTAAGTGCCCCTCATTACAGATCCCACAACAAGCCATTGACTCAATTATTCAATCAGATACTCGGCTTGGTCTGTCTTATCATCATCTTGCCTACCTTCGGTCTTGGAGTCGCCCGCCTACGTAGTACGATGCCACATCCCTCACCCTCGGCGTTTGTAGGGCTCAAAGGCCCTATCGAACTTCTCAAATCACCACAGCGTATTTATTTCTTGAGCGGTTTCAGCATAGAGCTCATTTTGATCCTGGGCCAGTTTGCTTTTCTCCAGGGGTTCACGACACTTCGTACCATCTCGCTATGCATTGTAGATGCATTCTTCTCTTCCGACTCTTCTGCGGGGATCGTTAGCATCCTGCTCGTGGTACAAGTGAGCGCTACGGCATTGGTAGGTATCAGAGGATGGGTAGAACAACATATTGCCAAGAACGTTAGCGCGGGAAACTCACCCAGAACTGAGTCTTCTATTTTCAACCCAGGGAGACACGACACGATGGCGACATTTGGATTTGACAAAAAGGATGCTCCTGCGGCTTTCAACCAGGCCGTAAGAAGGCGGTCGAATTTCTCGGGAATAACGGAAGATCTCAAGGGCTCCGAAGACAGTGGCATTGGGGAGCCGTTCAATTTCCGCAAAGAAGGCAGCATTGGCGAGCAAGGAGGAGTACAAGATAAGGACAGGGACGCCGTTGGGCACTTTCTCTCTCCCGAAGAACGGGATAACTATCAAGAGCGTGGCATTTATAACCCCAAGACGGGAGGGTATATGCAACAACAACAAGCCATTACCAATGGTGATTATTACAACAGCCTAGCTGCATACGGTGAGCGACGGCCTTCGTCTGGCATATTTGACCCGCAGCTCTCGCCGAGTCCACGAATCATGGCGACGGGACCGAAGATGTCCAATGTGTCGACCAAGGACTTGTGGCCGCCTCCCATGCCAGAGTCTGAGCGGCTCTATTCAAAGGCGAGGGCGGCCAATTCGGTGAGCAGTCGGTATAGTCGGCCGATTGATGGAAATGTCCCTGTGAGGGACAGTTTTATGGGATTTGGGGCTTGAGAATGGGTGTACGTAAGGGAAGGGAGGATAGACAGCAGATATACCCAAGGAGTTTAGATAGCGACTGTGCTTTCAGTCGAATGTATATGTATAAAATGAAAGTATATTTCTAGATGGTACATATGTATACATTCGTACGTACATACACTACCACGTATCATACGGCAATGTAACTTGATAAAGATAAACGACATGGGATGTTGAACGAGGTGACGGAACCCTGCATGGACCCGCATGTCCCGCCCGCATGGCCCACTCGTCCCGCATGAGCTTGGCTGAGCGTCGCCCACAAGTCCATTGGGTTGCCTCGTTTGCGACGGCACCCTGCGTGCGAATGTTGCCGTTTTGTAGCCATGGCGCAGGTTCAACGGCCCCTTATTATTCAGTCCCAAGTCATACGGCTCTGCTGCCCACGCACGGCAAGGAGGGCGAGTAACGCGCTGTCGGCACGCGGGAGTCGACACCAGAAGCTGCACACCAGGACCGTCACCGACAGGGACATTTCGCATCTGGCGAGCCTGCCTCTCTACCCAATAACTCTGGCTGATCTTGTAAAGTAAGATACTGATTCGGGTGGGACTGCGCAACAAAGGCTGGCCCAAGAAGCTGACATGGCGCACGCAACAGACATGGACGACCACCGCTCACAACCCAGCAACTCCTCCAGTCAGCCAACTTCACCCTCTCCATCCTGCCCGCCCGCCTGGCCCATCGCATTCAGTCGCTGCGCAACCTCCCGTTCATCGTCGTGTCGAACCCCCATGTGTCCAAGATCCACTCCAACTACATGCACAGCCTGTCGACATTGCTGCCATGGGCCGAGCAGGAAATCAAGACGTTAGACGAGGAAATCAAATTTACAGAGGTCATGGCCGATCTGGTGCAAACACACGCAAACACCATCAGCATACTGGCAAGAGGCTTTTTGGAGGCGAGAAAGTACATCAGCCCAAGCAATGTCACGCGCTTTCTCGACGAGCATCTGCGGGCCAGGATAGGCACGCGACTGATTGCAGAGCAGCATTTGTCACTGCACTTCTCCAGCCAGCCCCACTGCGAAGTAATGCACGATGTCGAAGACAATCCAGGATTCATTGGCGTCATCGATACCAAGCTGAAACCCGCACGCATTGTCCATCATTGCGCTAATGTGGTGGGTGAGATTTGTGAGCTCAAGTACGGTGTGCGGCCAACAGTGGTTGTCAATGGCGAGCCCGGATATGAATTTGCCCACGTGCCTGTCCACCTCGAGTACATCATCACTGAACTACTCAAGAATGCCTTCCGTGCGACTGTCGAGAGCGGCATGGAGCGTGAGCCCATCGAAGTCACCATTGCCCCACTACCCGAACTGCTGCCAGAGGACAGAGTTAAGGATAGTGGAGAGGGGGAAAGCATACGTGATCATAAGATTGACAATGACAGCCAAGGAAATGTAGACAAGGCATCGCATCGCTTGAGCGACAACCCGTCGCCATCCCCGCCTCCGACGGCTGCCGATATCCTTCCTCTCAAACACAGCACGCCGGGTGTGACGATACGCATCCGCGACCGCGGCGGGGGTATCTCGCCTGAAAACCTCCAACATATCTGGGACTACAGCTTCACCACGTTCAACGACGCGCAAGCTTCGTCTACGCTGTCGGGAGGTTCAGTATCTTCGGCAAATGGCATGGATGCTCTGAATGCCTTCTCGGGGGCTGGCGGGGATGGGGCAAACAGTCTGGCAGGACTGGGATATGGGCTGCCACTGGGCAGAGCCTATGCAGAATACTTTGGAGGGGGTATTGCAGTGCAGAGTCTGTGGGGGTGGGGCACAGACGTATATCTCAGCCTGAGGGGCGTGGGCCGCGTAGACAGTGTGCAAGAGGCAAAGGCGGAGGCTGAGAAGAGGCAGCGATAAAGTACACATGCGCATAACGTGCTTGACAGACTACTGACTTGTCGTAGATGGCGGTCATTATTACTATGTACTCTGTGCAGTCATGACGGTCATGCAGCATGCCATGAGGTATCGCTTGGTTGTTCGCATTACATTTGTATCTTTGCCATGGTTATCAGCGGCGCCCCGTGTACGACACGCTCTATTGCGTACGGACCTCGGCGTCCTTTTCTACAGTAACATGCTCGTTGGACTCGAGAGTCGACACGACGTCGTCTGGGATCTCGGCGCTGTCCGGATAGTCAGCTTATTTGTCTCGCTCGTATAACACCGAGGGACCAGTATGGACGTACGTGAAACCCTTGATGAGAGTAAACTCGTTGATGATCTTGCCGCCCTGGTCGGTGACCTTCTTCTTTGCGGCCTCAAGCTCCTCCTTGGGAGCGTCCTTCTTGAGGGTGATCTTTACAAGCGAGTGTTAGCATGTCATCCTTTCCCCCAACAACATGTGGTGGGGGTTACTTGCGTTGAACTGGGCCATTTTGAACGTGTTTTGTTTGCTGGTGAAGAAGAGTAAGTGAGGTGTATATGTATATGTGTTTGCAGTGTTGAGTAGTGGTGAGAGGAGACAAGATAGACAGAGCAGAGGCGTATCAGCGGCTTTATACGCAGCAAGCCAGTCCTACAGCCTTGGACGCAGGCGCTGGGGTGATGACGTGCGCTGGCCGGGCCCCTCCATGCATCCACACATCCCACCTCGCGCCTTATCGATAAGCGCACCCCTGCAGCCGCCGCTTAGCGTCTGTCTTGGCGCCGAAAAAGTTGGGATCGCGAAAGTTGCTTGCCGCTCTCAAACTTCCAAAGGCTGCGCGCAACCAATGCGCCTCTTGCCCACATCGCCACTCTTTTTCACTGCACGCACCTAGTACTACGATTGCCATGGCGGACCAGCAGAGTAATCGGCCTCATCGGCCCAAGAAAGAAAAGAAGCCGCATACGGGAGATAGAAATCCCAAGGCATTTGCATTTGCTGCGCCGGGCAGACTGAAGAAGCAGGCTGCACGATCTTCAGAAGTATGCATGCTCACACACACATCCTGTGCAATTCAAACTAATAGTCGCAGGTCAAAGAAAAGCGCCTCCATGTACCGCTTGTTGACCGTCTCCCGGAAGAGGCACCCCCAATCGTCGTCGCCGTCGTTGGTCCTCCAGGCGTTGGAAAAACAACTCTGATAAAGAGTTTGATCAGACGATATACCAAACAAACACTGTCTACGCCCAAAGGCCCCCTCACAGTCGTCACATCGAAGCGCCGACGCCTCACCTTCATAGAATGTCCCGCCGACTCCCTCGCCAGCATGATCGACATCGCAAAGGTCGTCGACATATGTCTACTGATGATTGATGGCAACTACGGTTTTGAGATGGAGACAATGGAGTTTCTCAATGTGTTGAGCGCCAGCGGTATGCCCGGAAACGTTTTTGGTATCTTGACCCATTTGGATCTATTCCGAAAGCAAGAGACACTTAAGCTACAAAAAAAGCGGCTCAAGCACAGGTTTTGGAGCGAGCTGTACCAGGGCGCCAAACTCTTCTACCTTAGTGGTGTCGTCAATGGGCGATACCCCGATCGCGAAATCATGAACCTGTCGAGGTTTTTGAGCGTGATGAAGAATCCTCGACCGTTGATTTGGAGAAACTCGCATCCCTACTGTCTTGCAGATAGGTTCCTGGATATCACGCCCCCGACTGATATTGAGCAAAACCCAAAATGCGATCGCACCGTGGCGCTGTACGGTTACCTGCGCGGAACAAACTTCCCAGCTGGACGCTCAAGAGTACACATACCAGGTGTGGGCGATCTTACCGTGAGCTCGACCGAGGCGCTACCAGACCCTTGTCCCACACCGTTTGCAGAAAAACAGGCTGAAAAGGTTTCGGGCAAGAAGAAGCGCGCAAGACTGGGCGAGAAGCAAAAGATTTTGTATGCGCCAATGTCTGACGTTGGCGGTGTGCTTGTCGACAAGGATGCCGTTTACATTGATGTCAAGACTGCGACATTCGACCCCGAGGCAGACTACTCTGAAAAGGGACTTGGGGAGCAGATGATGATTGGTCTCCAGGGTGGAAAAAAACTGTTAGGTGAAGATAATGGGAACTTTAGGCTCTTCAGGGATGGCGACGTAGTCGACAACAAGAATCTCGACAATGACGACGACGTTGCAGATACTGGTCGAAAGTCACAACGGACAGCTAGAGCAGCGGATGCGGACGATGTTGATGATGCAGATCTTGAGGACATCGACAGTGACGACGAAGAGTTGCAGCAAGATCACAGCGACGCAGATGACGACGAGGATGACACTGGATTCCTCGAAACCCGGCCGCCTCGTAATGATCTCAAGCTTGGACGCAAGGAGAAAGAAGTCAATGGCGATACAAACGAAGACGTGGCATTTGCGGACAGTGACTCGGATCTTGGTTCAATATCTGGAGACGAGAACGATCTTGATGGGCTTGAAGACGGCGACTTTGGTTCAGAAGAGTCAGACGATGAGGATGCTGAAGATGGTGCACGCTGGAAAGCCAATCTACGGGAGAATGCCGCCAGAATACATGGGCAGAGGCGGCCCTACCGTGTCACTGACCTTGCAAAAATGATGTACAACATGGATCTCGCGCCACAGCAAGTTATTCAAAAGTGGAGAGGTGATGAGAAAGAGGAGGATATTGAAGACGAGGATGAAGACGAGGAGGATGGCTTCTTCAATAAGCGAAAAACGGACGATGCTGCCAACGCCGAAGACCGATATATTCCCAAGTTCAACTATGAAGAGCTGGAGGAAAGATGGGAAGACGAGGAAAACGTCGAGGCTTTGATGAGTCGCTTTGCTACTGGTCACATGAATGGTAAGGGAGGCGATGATGGAGAGGAGGGTGATGACTTTGAAGGCTTTGATGAAGATGATGAGGGCGATGGAGAATTTGAAGACTTGGAGACTGGCGAGAAGCACGGAGGCGAGACTGAGAAGACTGAAGCCGAAGCCGAAGCCAACTCCATCGAAGCAGAGCGCGAGAAGAATGCACGACGGAAAGAAGAACTGAAACTTCGATTCGAGGAGGAGGACCGAGAGGGCTTCATGAACGACAAGTCAGACGGTCGAAAAGAAGGTGGCGAAGAAGAAGAGTTTGGCGAGGATGACTGGTACGATGCTCAAAAGGCCATGATTCAAAAGCAGCTTGACATCAACCGCGCCGAGTTCGACCAGCTCGATGAGGACTCACGCGTCCGCGTTGAAGGTCACCGAGCAGGCACATATGCGCGTATCGTGCTCGAAAACGTGCCTTGCGAGTTCTCGCAATACTTCAATCCCCGCTTTCCTGTCCTAATTGGCGGTCTCACACCTACAGAGGAGCGTTTTGGATATGTGCAAATACGCATCAAGCGACACCGATGGCACAAGAAGATTCTCAAGACAAACGATCCCCTCATCTTCTCCCTGGGATGGCGCCGATTCCAGACCACGCCCATCTACAGCATCTCGGATTCACGAACACGAAACCGTATGCTCAAGTATACACCAGAGCATATGCACTGCTTCGGTACCTTTTACGGGCCGCTTGTTGCTCCAAACACGGGTTTCGTCTGCATCCAGAGCTTATCTAACAAGACACCTGGATTCCGCATCGCAGCTACCGGCGTAGTACTCAACGTCGACGAAAGCACCGAAATCGTCAAGAAGCTCAAGCTCACCGGCCATCCCTACAAGATCTTCAAAAACACGGCCTTCATCAAAGACATGTTCAAGTCGGCCCTCGAAATCGCAAAGTTCGAAGGCGCAAGCATCCGCACCGTCTCCGGTGTACGAGGTCAAATCAAGCGCGCCCTCAGCAAACCAGAAGGCAACTTCCGTGCCACCTTCGAGGACAAAATCCTTATGAGCGACATCGTCTTCCTCCGCGCCTGGTACCCCATCAAACCCCACCGCTTCTACAACACCGTCACCAACCTCCTCCACCCCGCCTCCCCCACTGACCACCCTGGCGAATCCACTTCATGGACCGGCATGCGTCTCACGGGCGCGGTCCGCCACGAAGCCGGCCTGTCCACCCCCTCTGAACAAAACAGTGCCTACCGCCCCGTGGAACGCCAAACCCGCGTCTTCAACCCGTTGCGTGTGCCTCGCAAACTCGCCGCAGACCTCCCCTTCAAATCCCAAGCCGCAGTCACCAAACCCCAGAAGAGTGCCACGTACATGCAAAAACGCGCCGTGGTGCTGGGTGGCGAGGAAAAGAAGGCCCGCCGCTTGCTCAGTCAGGTGGTGGCGATTCGCAATGACAAGGTTGAGCGGAGGAGAAAGAAGCAGGATGAGCGCAAAGATGGGTATAGGAAGAAGGTCGAGGAGAATGCGGAGAAGAGGGCTGAGCGGGAGAAGAGGGAGAAGAACGAGTATTGGGCTAGGGAGGGTAAGAAGAGAGCGAGGCAGAGTGATGGTGGTGGGGGTGGGAAGAGGAGGAAGTAAGGAAAGTGTTGTTAAAATGGGGCGTTTCCAAATTACTTGCATTTGACAAAAATTATTATATACTAGTATTGACCGTTTTGTATCTGTTTGCTTGTAGAATCGATGTGCAGCATATCATATCAGCAAGCAAGTGAGAGCACGAGGGGAAATATCCTCTGTATTCTTCTTCGCCTCTTCCTTCAACCGCCCATTACACAATATATACACACTCACACACGACGTCGTCATCATCATCTCAAACCAGGCCCATCTGCTTCTATTTCTTCACCACCAAACTACAAACCAACCAATGTCACACTATCCCCTGACTTCACCCGGTTCCAAGTACAAACAGCCAAACAAAACAAAAGACCCTTTTGCGTCTGTCTATTATGCATTCCATCACGCCGCCCAGATGCGAGAAACAACAAGAAAGAAGAAGAAGAAGGTGGTAACCAGCCCTGGACGAGCCCTGGCCCAATCCAACCAGACAAGATATATAAAATGCATAAATATGCTCCCTTCCTTCCCTCCCAATGATTTCCAGTCACCCCTAAAAGAGAGGGGGAAAACGCCCAATTCGCTTATGAACCCAAGAACCTATGCAATTGAATGAAAGATGAAGAAAAGCTTTTAGTTTCGATTAGAGAAAGAAAGAAAGAGAAAAATGATGATGATATATGGGGGGTATTTAATATCGAGAAAGCAACAAAAGAAAGGGACAAGCACACATGCGGCTAGCGCAGGTTCTTGGTTTGGAAGAAAAAGATGAGAAAAAATTGAGAAAAAAAACTTTTGCGTTTCTATCCGCTACTAGCTATTCATGGTCGTTTCTTCGTCTTGCCGTCTGAATTCTTATCTTCAAGGGCGACGGCGCTACTTACTGCTCGCTTAGGCGGCCAGGTCGATGGGTCAAAATGTATGGCGACGAGCCATGCGCAGAGTA
Organism: Bipolaris zeicola 26-R-13; assembly: GCF_000523435.1. Taxonomy (NCBI): domain Eukaryota; kingdom Fungi; phylum Ascomycota; class Dothideomycetes; order Pleosporales; family Pleosporaceae; genus Bipolaris; species Bipolaris zeicola. The sequence continues at coordinate 13,221 of NW_006912247.1, read as the reverse complement.
TATTGGCGAGATGGTGCAGCACATACGCATACGTCACACCATACACCGCTGCGTAGGCGCCAATCGAAAAGAGCAGTATGTTGGTGAAGAAGGAGACTCGAAACCCAGCCCGGGGGACCATTCGTCCTGTGCTTAGTGTCTCCACCAGTAAGATGAACGGCATGATGGACAGGATGTTGTGATGCGACGAAAAAGGCGTAAGCCAATGAACAGCGAGATTCCGTATCCAGACTACCAGGACCGGAAGGTTGATTGGCAAGATCCAGAGCATGAGGATGAATATCGAGTGCGCATAGTTGTAAAAGTTGTAGTTGGAGTCGATACCGGAATCCCTTGCTAATCGAAAGGCGCGAACAGTGGTTGCAAGCTGTACGAGACAGAGTACGACGTAGGCAAAGTGATAGGGGATCACTGTCGAGACGAGCGACAACAAGATACACGTAGTAATAACGCGGCGTCGGTTCGATGTTACGGCAAAAGCCGATGGTGATCTCCCACCCTCGTCTTTCCTCAATTTGGCTGGCAGGAAGACCGAGTAAAGCGACGCAAAGATCAACTCGAGTATCATTGCAATGTAGTTGATGGCGACGCAGATGCCAATACACATTAGGCCAAACAGCGGAACGAGAAACCAGAAAAAAGTATCGTCCGAACCGAGCAACAGTTCATTATTGGCATCATCGAAGAGAGCCATTGTATTAGGGTTGCTACCGAGCATCCATTTCTTGGATTGATGTTGGGCCGTGGCCAGAGCGATCGACAGGAATGTGAGCGCGGAAAGAGCGAGTGGAAGCGAACTCTTCAAGCACTCATTGAGTCCTTGAGTGAAGCTCATGAAGACTCCAATGTTGTCATAGGTGCGGAATTGTTGTCGTAGAACCAGGGTTACGATTAGGATCGGGAAAGCAGCGAAGACGATGCGGTAACGCATCCACAGCTTACCCAGGCTGCCCAAAATATCAACGCTAAGATTGATTTCAATACTGCTGTCGCACGTAGGGTCGGACCAGATCTGCAATGACAGGCCGTTCTGGGGTTGCTTGGCATGCAGTGCAGGGGGCATGTACGGCGCTATCCCATGCAGGCTGATGCCAGTGTCCCTGACGTTGACCGAGAATCGACTTTCATGCACATCAGTAACGTACTGGCGAAGTAACGGAGCAAAGAGCTCTCCAGCGTCGCACGCTTGTTTTCCAATATGGATATTGTACGCCAAAAGAGCAGAGTTCAAGGCTGGAACTTTGATGGTTGTCACTAACGAACGGTGGGATGGCAGTCGAAATGAAAGGCCAGTTGTTAGCAGGCGCTGCAGGCCCGTGTCGACGTCGATTTGGGAATCAAAAGCAGAACTGAATTCAGCTACTACCCATCCAGCATGAGGTTCATGAGCTTTGTCGACCACAGCCACAAACTGGTGTTCGCTCAAATGCTCCATGTTGTATTGAAGATAGGAAAATGGACGTTGATTTGTTTCAAATGGGTGCACTGAGTGACGGGTCGATGCAGGAAGAGCAATAACATCCGATGCGGCATTCTTGCAGGCAAGGCGAGTGGCGCCTGAACTATCGCCCGAAAAATCCATGTTCATGGAGAAAAGGGTGGTGGAATGTCCAGGTTGAGAAGTGAAGACACTGCAAAACAGTACCTCGAGCATACCGTGACTGCCTGGGACATCCAACTGCTCGCTTGTGAGCAGCGTAAACTTTTTGCCTTGGGCATGAGGAGGGATTGGCATCAGATGCGCATTGGGGCTACGCTGGGATTTCCCGAGGCTACGCAGGACGAGGCGCTCGCCCTCTGAGATGATGGCGCTGTTTGCTTCGAGCGTGAGAAGCGTCTTGGCTTCCTTTTGTGGCAAGGTCTTTTCGGCTGCATCCTCAAGCCCTGTCAGAAACCATTTTTTGAAACCGCGCATACGCTCAGCACGTGGTACGGTTTGGGTTGCGCGTGAAACATCGATGACGTCGTACAAGGCGCGCACGACGACCTTTCTGTGCTGATCACACCAAGTGATAGCCAAATGATCGATTCCGGTCCAGACATTGGGCATGGAAGTTGAAAAGACTGTAAATCCGTGCGTCTCAGGGACCAATGAAGAAATGCTGGTGTAGTCGGACGAAATCATCGTGTCAAGACTACCTCCGGCGATGGAAATGAGCGTGACGTGCCAGAGGGGATTGTCAATGGCCCATTTCTGGGCGTACGCGCGTCGCCAGTAATCATTGACACCCTTGTAGGTGCGAACAATATCCCCGTCAAACGAGACTGGGGGCCGGGCATGGGGCGCGGCAAGCGTAATGATGGTATTGATCGAGTTTGCCTGGTAATTGGGCATGGTGAGCATAGTGCGGGCTACGACACCACCCATTGAGTGTCCGACGATAATGACCGACGTAGGGTCCGGCAGGTTGGGGTCGCGCAGAAATTTATCCGGGGTGTGGTACAGAGATAGAATATACGTGACGGCATCATTGAGGTATTCGGCCTGGTCGAGCAAGGTTTGGCCATGGAAGGCAGTAATGTCCTCGTTGAAGTCGACGGAGAAGAAATCCAGTGGGCGCTTGCCCGCCTTGCCAGCATCTAGGTCGTGTTGGACGGTATTGTGGTAGTGGTAGGCAGCCTCTGCGGCGAGGGAACGGACTTGCTTGTAGCTGCCAGCATTGCCCGGGATGAAGAGGACGGGCACGCCTTGAACCTGAGGCTTGTCAGTGGAATTTCGCACTGGAAAAGGAAACGACATGCCCTGGAATCCTGGTCCAAGCTGGCTTCACGGTACAGGTACAGAGAGTACTTTGTTGCAAAGCGCGTGTGCTCGGTGTCGAATTGGCTAAACCTGGTGTAGGACGGGCGCATGTACGACATGCCGCAGCCCTTGACGTCTTGCTGGCGCAGCAAAAAGGACTGGGCCATGAGGAACATGGCCACAAAGGCGGCGAGCGTGGTAACGAGGGTGTAGGGCGAAAAGGCCCATGGGTTGCGCAGTCGCTGGCGGCATGTGGTGGTGTGTCCGTCGGCAGCACTGTGCGGCATCATGTCCTTGGCCAGGGCAGGCATGGCGAGGGGAGGCTTCTGGTGAGCCATGCTGGGCTGCAGGTAGGCAGTCGCAGGGTGGGCCGAGTCCGGGGCGTTTAGTAGCAATGCCGCGGAGTGGCAGTTGAGGCTATCGTCATGATCTGAAGAGGGGGCAGGTTGAGGGTGGGCGTCGTCGTGGTCGGCGCTGGGGTCGGCGGACGAGCGCCGTCGCATCTACTACTCTGGAGGGAGCTTGGCAGGCTGGGGACAGAAGCGCCCGGGGCGAGCGTGTGTAGCGCAGAACAGAGCAGCGCAGAGCAGAGGCTGATAGCTGGCCCGCTGGGTCGAGGGAACAAGGGCGGTCTGGACGAGTTGCGTGTTCTGGCTCCCCGGGGGGGGGGGGGGGCGGGAGTCCTGGCTCGCTAAATTTGCGAGGGCTCGCGGTGGATATCTATCTGCTGCGGCTGAAGCGACCGTCGATGGGAGGGTGAGCCCGGGGCGTTGGGGAGGGGTGGGTGTTATCGGGCGAGGGCGCTGGCAAGAGTGCAGGCGGCCATGGAGGATTTGGCAGAAAGGGTTGAGGGCGTGGAATGTGGGCGGGAGTGCTTGGATGTTTTGAGCAACGAGCGTCGCAAGCTGCCAAGGAGCGCGAAGTCCAAGTCGTCGAGTCGTCGAGCAGGCGGGCGACAGGACCACGGCAGGGCCCTCGCAGCAGCCAAGGCCGCAAGCCGGCTTGTTCGGAGGTTATCGCTACGGCCATGGGAAGATGGGGGCATGGGGACATGGGGACATGGCGGCATATATGTGGACAAAGAGGGCAAGATGCGACGATGCAAAGAGCTGAGCAGCCCTCGCCCCGACCAGACGACAGCATGCACATAAGTACGTACATCCATGGCTGTGCATGTTCTTGGTCAAGCTGGCTGGTTACACTGCACACAACCAAGTACACTACTTCGCATATCAAGTCATGTGCGCTATAGCGGCTAGTCCGTTATACCTCCTTGTGCATAGTACACGAACCACTACATGGGAACAATACAATTGAATATGCAACGATAGCTTGACATTAAAAGCCTGTACATTTTACTTTGACGTGCCTTGTTCATTTGAACAATCTTCTTAAACACATGGGTATCAACGCTACAAACGCTTACAAAACAACACGACTTTTATCCTTCCTTTTCAACATGATGCTTTTCAAGAGGCCAGCTCTACCACGGCGCCCAGAATGGATTGCCAGATGGACGGTCTCTGGTTCTGCCCGGCATCGGCTTGGGCTTGTTCATCTAGCAGCCGGCGGCCTTGTTCCACCTCGGCCTCCCACTTCAACACGGCCTCCTTTTCGTCACGGATGGCCATGTCTGTAGGGGCCAGCGCTGCAGCTTGTTCAATTAGAGCAACAGCCTTGACGCTGCTAGCCGTGTCGCTCATCAGCCTCAGGCATCTTGCCTGGCGAAACAACATCTTGGCCGCCTGTGCATTACTCGGTCTCCATGTAGCGCCTGCGTGTTGCGCAAACCGCGCACTCGTCGTCTCGCACTTGCGCAGATGCTGAATCGCAACACGCCCGTTGCGCTGCACCACAATGCCCTGGGACTCGTCGTTGGCCATGTCCACCTGCAGAAACTGTGCATGCAGCAGGTTCAGTGTGAAGTAAAGATCGGCAATCTTGTTCACAAACCCTTCCCCACCTGTCTTTTGAAGACCCTGCCATGACGAGCTGTGGCGCATGCGCTCCAGCGTGCGCATCGCATATGCCCATGACTGCGAGGCAGAGTAAAAGTTGTTTTGCTGCCACTGCCGCTTGCCCACGTCCACGCCAGTATCAATCTCTTCAATCGTCGCCGTAGGCTCGGTCCAACGGGGCCTTGCCACCTCGCCCTTGACTACCTCGGCCACGGCACTATCGACAGGACCGACAATCTTGAGGTTGGGCACGCCACGCAAAGACGATGCAATAGGCTGCAAGAGACGCTCCTGTGCATTGGGGGCAAGGAAACGGGTTTGGGCGTAGTTGAGTCGGATGCACGCCTGGATGGACGCATGCTCGCTTGTCGTTGGGTTGGCATCAGACATGACGCTCTCAATGTCGAGCTGCTGGCAAAACTGGGGCAAATCGGACCGGAGCAGCATGATGTCATATTCGGAAAATTGGAAGGCCGAGGGCACAAAGGCAGGCTTGGAGAGCGTCACGTGCATGACGTGACCGGCAAACAGGCTGATGCTGCGTGCCTTTGTCGTGATGACGGGAATCCCTTCGCTGAGGAAGAGGTTGCGCACATCCAGACCTCGGCAGGTGACGCGCACAAACTGGTTGCGTCTGATCATGTAGTCGGAGGCTTCGGCATGGATTTGGCGGTTGGCGCGAAGGAGGCCGGTGGATGGGCTGCTTGCGACGCGCCTGCTCAGGCTGCTGCAAATCATGCTTGGGTCATATTCGACTTCATCATCCCATGAGCAGAGCAGCAAGTCGTAGATGCTGTTACGGATTTCGCCAGGCAGGTCCAGGAATCGAAAGGGCTGTGAGCACGACATGGCGACGGATAGGTGTTGCTGGGTATCAGGGTGTTTGGGTCGAGGACTCTATTTGTCGCAAGGAATGAGTCGGTGTCGCTGCGCTGGGGTGGCAAAGGATGATGGATGGGAAGTTGGTGGGCAAGAGTGTCGCTCAGAAAGTATCGCTTTGGTATGTATGTATGGGCGGGTTGTATATAAATGGTCAAGGACAGGAATAGGAATATGTCGCTATGCAAAATTTGTCGCTTGGGAAGACTTGGGACCAGCTATGTCCAAGAGCATATATACTTAGCGCAGGTACTGAGGTCTGTTGAATCAAACCAAGCGGTAAAGAAGAAGAAAAAGGATTGAATTGTGTGTCAGGATTTCGGAATCCAAGGAGAAAATTGCGTACTCTGCCCTCTAGACGTGCAGGGGCCAAGGGTGGAAATTTGACTCGCGGCCTTCTTTTGGGGAGAGTCGGGGAGCACGAGCACGGCTTTATGCTGGCGGTGGAAAAGTTGCACGGTTGGCAAGTGGGCCTTTTTGGCAGTGAGCTGGAGGACTGCGGCTTCAGCCCTGGTCGGGTGCCGGGCGGATCCGTCAGGGTGAATGGGTGCAGCGGTGCGGAGAAGGGGGGACAGGGCATGGACAGGGCCTACAGCTGCACTGTGATGTCGTTCCAGGCGCGGCTGGGCGGCATCGCCCCGTAGTCCACCCATCTTTCCCGACCTCCCCTTTTGGCCCTGTCCGACGGGAAACCGGCCGCTGCGAAGACTTACGGCGTTTACTCGAACTCTGCTCGGGCGACCGAGGACATTGTTCGGACTCTCGAGCAAGCCCACGTTTCGAATGACAAGTACTACTCCTGGAGTCAAATACGGGTGTCGATGCCACTCGATCATCTGTCCTTGTCCTCGTCCTTTTGGCCTCACATGCACCATACACCCATGCCAAGCAGACTACCACCCCTGCACTCGCATCTTTTGGGCACAAGGCACATGTAATCGTTACCGCTATAAAGTCCATCTATCCATACACACACACATGTCCATACATGAGTACATCCATAGTACCCTCCTAGCTATTAATCGCCCCACTACTATTCTCACCGGAAGCCCCCAACCTACAGTAGCGTACCTGCGCGCCACCTGTCATCTTGTCAAGATGGAAATCGGATCGAAGAGTGATGCACATGAGCATGTTTTTCCGTCTGGGCCCATGCCGTTCGCTCGTGCACCGCTTCGACGTTGCATCACCATTCTTGGTGTCCAGGTCACGTGAACCCCGCCATAGTACCATGTACAGACCCCGTTGAGGCGACAAGCCATCTGGTCATGTCAGACACGTCAAATCGTGAGTTATGGCTCTACCACAAGTGTCGAGGTCTAGATAAGGGTCAGGGTCAGGGTTATCACGGCCAGGGCCGGATCGACAAGTCCCTGCATCGGTTGCGGCGTCATGTTGAGGATAAGAGATTGGGTTATCACCGCGGGGTGCAGAGCCATCGAGCCATGGACGTGACGGGAACCACAATTGGCCAAATACCCAACTGCCTCTAGTATAACGGGAATAACTGCACTACTAGTTCGCCGTTGGCCAGCCCCACATACCAACCTATGCGCTCTCTTCCCGTATCTTCCTACCCTTCTTCTTCCTAGTCGTCTTCTCCTTGTCCATCGCCTCCAGCCACGCTCTCCCGCTATCCTCGATGTCATCTCTAGTCGTCCACTGCTTCACCAGTGCTATATACGCTTCATTGAACAACACGTCCAAGTCATTATCAAAGCCATCCGCAGCAAAACCATTGAGAGAAAATGTGACACAACTCAGTGGTACCACGTTTTTCCCGTGCAACCATCCTTTCATCGTGTCCAGCCATATGTCTCTTATTTTCCCTTCTTCTACACCTTCCTTCCACAAACGTGCAATCTTACGCACTTGACCCAACTGTTCCGGATACTCATGGAACGGCGGCTCCGGATACCAATCCGCCTCAAAAATAGTCAGCTTCGGGAAGAACTGCCTCAGAGTGTGCGCGTCTCTCAAGATTTCTATAAACGTCTCCCCGGCGGAGTTGTGCTTGTGATAATGGCCAGTTCCATCACCACCCTGGGCAATACCCTCGTGGCTGGGTGCATAGCCCCATTGTCCCATTCGCCGCGTAATAACGTCGCGATATGTTTTGCTCACTCCAGTCAGACTCGCTGCAGCTCGTTCGGGAAACAGACGAAGGAGCCCAGTGAGGGGCTTGCTGTAGCCTTCGCGAGAATTATAATGTACAGATATCGCAACGGTATTGGCTTCACAGAAGACATTGAATGCCTCATGGTAAACTTGTTTGGACACTGTCAACAAATTTGCGAAACCATCGCTTTTGGTATAGCTTTCCCAAAAGTACTTGTCGGTATGAGCAGCGTAGTAAATACGTCCTGGACGATATATATATTGGTAGTATATCTTGTCCTGAAGTTCCCGAGGAAGGTCAAACAGCCTGAATGGCCCTGTCCATTGGGTGAGGCATTCTAGTCCCTGCTGAGGAGAGTTGTCGAAACTGTCGGGACACGCCCCACTGGAGCTTGTCTTGGAATTACACATGTTGGAGGCAATCCTATTTCCTCGGATTATGTAGGATATGGACGGATCACAGCACAGGCTGCACTTGATTCGCGTATACTGTGTACCTTTTTTTTCTCTCAGCAGATGTGCCAAAAGCGTCTGTGCGCATGACGCAATCAAGCAATGGGACGACGGGCGTTGTGGCAGGTCCAGCTGCGTTAGCCAATTGTTGTAGGAATGAGGCTCAGCAGAATACCAAGTACATGTTAAAACCCATCTGATAAAGAGGTATCGTCTGATCTCACCCGGGTGCAGGATGCCGGTAAAAGCCAATGGTCCGAGGCAGGCGGGAGAGGAGGGGTGCAGGTGAAGGCGCAGGCGCAGGCGCATGTCAGCCGTAGCTCCGACGACCAACCGAAGAAGCACTGACGTCCAAGTTTCGCAAAACCTCCCGCAGCTTCCCACCTCTCCGCCAATCCTCTTTCTTTCCCTCGCTCCGTCCAACCCAGTCTCCAATCTCTACCATCGTCCATTACATTCATCATGTTCGCTGCTAGGCAAGCTTTCTTCCAGGCCCAGCGCCGCTGCTTCTCCGCCTCGGCCCGCCAGGTACGATTGTTCCCGGGCTTGGCTGCCACTGCTTTTCATAGTGGGGCGCTCGCCATGCCCTCGACGCGCGCAATTGGCACTCCTTTCCACTGCAATACTAATTGAGCCTGCTACAGAACTCAAAGGTCACCGTCCTCGGTGCCGCTGGTGGCATTGGCCAGCCATTGTCGCTGCTGCTGAAGCTCAACCCCAGGGTTAGCAAGCTCGCCCTCTACGATATCCGCCTTGCTCCCGGTACGCTTCTACTTCCTTTGCCAATCCATTGAGCATTGGGCGCTTGCTAAATAATGCTGCACAGGTGTCGCTGCCGACATTGGCCACATCAACACCAAGAGCGAGGTACGACAGATGCATTCTGGCCCCTGGTACGAACAATGAGCTGACGTGTAAAAAAAAAGGTCACTGGACACGATGCCACCCCCTCCGGCCTCGCCGAGGCCCTCAAGGGCGCTGAGATTGTTCTCATCCCCGCTGGTGTTCCCCGCAAGCCCGGCATGACCCGTGATGGTAAGCATTGGAAGCAACAGACGCCCGTGGCACAGCTAATAGCGACACAGACTTGTTCAACACCAACGCCTCCATTGTCCGTGACCTCGCCAAGGCCGCCGCTGACCACGCTCCCGATGCCAACATCCTTATCATCTCCAACCCCGTATGTAGAGTCGGATAATTTGCTATTCAAACATCATGCTCATTCTTTACAGGTCAACTCCACCGTCCCCATCACTGCCGAGGTCTTCAAGGCCAAGGGCGTCTACAACCCCAAGCGCCTCTTTGGTGTCACCACCCTCGACGTTGTCCGTGCCTCGCGCTTCATCTCGCAGCTGAAGAACACCGACCCCGCCACCGAGAACATCACCGTCATTGGAGGCCACTCTGGTGCTACCATCGTTCCCCTCCTGTCGCAGTCCGGCTACAACCTCGAGGGCCAGAAGCTCGACGATTACGTCAGGCGCGTCCAGTTCGGTGGTGACGAGGTCGTCCAGGCCAAGGACGGTGCTGGCTCTGCCACTCTCTCCATGGCCATGGCTGGTGCCCGTTTCGCCGAGTCGCTCCTCAAGGCTGCCCAAGGCCAGAAGAACGTCATCGAGCCCACCTTTGTCGACTCGCCTCTGTTCAAGGAGCAGGGCTGCGACTACTTCGCCTCCAACGTCGAGCTCGGCCCCAACGGTGTTGAGAAGATCCACCCCGTTGGCAAGATCACCGACTACGAGCAGAAGCTCCTCGATGCTTGCGTCACTGACCTCGCCAAGAACATCAAGAAGGGTGTTGACTGGGTTAAGCAGAACCCATAAATTGGGTGTTTGAGACGCGGACGATAAATGTATACTAGTAATGACATGAGCTTTTGGACGAGCTATTTAAGCGGATTGGGATTGTATAGATTTTGATCTGTATCCAAACATGCCAAAAGAAAAAATCTCCTCTTGATTGTTTTGACTGTGGTGCATTGTGGTGACCTTGGTGATCCGGTGGGTCTGTGTGGAAGATGTCACAACGCGATGAAATTTGGGAAGTGGAAAAAAAGAGAAGAAGCGAACAAGGACGAAGATCAGTTTTTTGGTTTGATGAAGAAAAAGGCAATTGCCGTCTATACAAGTGGTCTACATATATTGATGCCAACAAGAAGCCTCATCTCTAATCTGCTGCCTGTCTACAACTTTGCCTTTGCCTTCTCGAGTGTGGGCATCATGATATCCCTCATGTCGCCTGCCGCCTCGTTGAGATAGAAGCTCATCTTCTCCTGTAAAAGCAACATATGTTAGTGAAATCTTCTTACTAAAACTCAAGAAACGAGTATTTGCGAATTGGGAAAGGAACATTGAGGGGAAGGAGAAAGGGAAGAAGAAGAAGAAGAAGAAGAAGAAGAAGAAAAAAAACCAACTTACCGAACCAAGTCCCTTTGAGCAAACGTTGAACTGAATCGAGTTCTCGTTGATCATATAGGCAAGACCCCATCCATCGTCAATGACCTGGCTCCATCCGTATCCGTTAAAGTACTCGCTCGACAGCTGCGAGCTGGAAATGTACCAGGTGGAGCTATAGGTAAAGGCAGGGTCCTTGTACAGAGCCGGTAGCTCCTCGCCCTCCTTGAGGCACTTCTTGAGGCCAAACAGGTGGCGGTCGACACCGCGTCCGTCGCTGGCGTCGGAAATGTACTTGACGTGGGCGTCGAGGGCTGCACGCAGCTTCTGCTGGCACTCTTCGGGCGTGGCGTTTGGATCTGCCATGGCGTTGCAGAAGGCGACGCTCTCGTCCGAGACGGAGCGGCACGTCTCTGTGCGGCCTTGCTGGAAGCGCCGGGTTGCTGCCGACTCGTATGTGGGACGGTTCTTGCCGTAGAACTTGTGGTATGCGAGTTGGATGATCATTTGGACGTAGGCGTCTGGGCTGCACTTGAACTTCTTGATGAGGCCCTTGCCGTAGCCTTGGTAGGCCTGCACCCTCAACTCGTGTGCGCCGATTTGACGCGAGAAGTGGGATTGTGCGTCTACAATGTCTTGCTGGAGCTCCCTGCTGAGCTCGAAGCGCAGAGGCTTGGGGCTGGGGAGGTCGGAGCGGATGTTGGGGTCGTCAAAGGGAAGAGCGTTTGAGAAGATTTGCTGGTTTGCGTAGTCGTTGAGGCGGTGGGTGGGGGTTCCGTCCATCATTGAGTGCTCGCCCATGAAGCCAGAGGTGCCGTTCTCGTTGATGATGAATTGGAGGGGCTTGTCGTACCAGCGGTTGGCGCCGTCGCCATGCCAGTACTGGTGTGCACGCTCTTCGAGAGTAACTGGGGAAGCGTCGTCAAGGCAGACGACAAACGAAGCAGACTCAATTTCTTCCAAAGTAGCGGCATTGACGGGCGAATGGGCCTTGAGCTTAGGGTAGACGTCTGACCACACATCACGGTTCTGCGATGTGAGGGCACCAACGGCGGGCGACTTCTCGGCCTTTGAGTAAATGTAGTCGAACTGTTTTTGGAGCTCAGCAGTGTTTAGCTGCTTGCCATTGACCTCGTGTGCAAGCTTCCAGAACTGATTTTTCCTAATGACGATGATGTGCTTGTGTTCCTGGTATGGGAACTTGACGGTTGTGTCCGCCGGTTTCTTTGGCACACGGCAGCAGTTGAACATGTGCTCGTAGGAGCTCATGGCAATGGGAAGCTTCTTCATGTACTCGGGCTCCAGAGTGCCCTCGTCGACCATCTTCTTGAATTCCAGCACGGCGGTGGTCATGGCGGCAGCGCGCTTGGTCGGGTTTCTCCTCGACTTGTCGTCGCGGTGTGAGTAAAAGTAGCTGACATATGGGACAACTGGATCACGGTAGGCCATGTAAGCGGCCTCATTCCACCACTCGTAAATCCAGTTCTTATGCTTTGGGTCCTCGCGCCGTGCTACCAGGCGCTCTTGCAGCTTCTCACCGGGCCCGCCGGGGGCTACGAATTCATTGACAGCCTTTGTGGTCGCTTCGTATTCGCTCTGGGAAAGAAGCGGGTGAACGGACTTGAGGTACCGCTTGGCGGTCTCTTCTAGCGTGGGGACGGGAAGGCGGGGGAGAGATTCCTCGAAGCGCAGCATAGGGCCCTTGGAGTGGTCCTCCTTGTAGCCTGCGCAGATGAAGTCGTCAGTTTGGGAACAATTTACGCGGGGGAGAGCATGTGAAAGCAGCATTCGTACAAACAAACATATACGGACTACTTACCAGCTGGCAGACTCGACTGTTTCCTTGCTGGAGCCATTGCGATAATCTACACATATGTCAACATAAGTACACACAGTCTCTCTCCTTCTCTCGTCTCCCCCACCAAAGGTGAATTTCTGCTCGCTAACATACCCTGGGCTTGGCAAATGCTTGCTGGTTGAATATTGGTTTGCGAAGTATCGAGAAGGGTACTCGCGCGCGGGCAGCTCTGCTGAACATCACAAAGAAAGAGTAGAGAGAAGTAGAGGATAGGCGACAGATAAAATGACGGCAGGATGAGACCGAGTCCTAGCTTCAGCAGATCCGAGGCGAAAAGAGCACGCGCTGGCTGACTTTACTAGGGTCGTTGCTGTGAAGAGAGCGCCTGGGGGTTGGGCCGAGGTTGAGTCCAAACAGGCTAAGCCTACCCGGCAACCACAGCGTGACGTAGGGAGCCACACTTGACATCTGATGCCGTTGGACCGACTGTCCTGTGATTTTTCCTGTAACCGATAAGTGCCTGTGGTTGCACTGCACGGGATCAAGCCCATCAGCCTATATGCCATTATTTGGTCAGCGTGGTGGGCAGCCAGCCATCCGTCCGGTGCAAGTAGTACATCCACATTCGACCTTGTACTTCCCCACGACGAGACAGTCGCACGGACGCAACACGCCGGCAGTGTCGGAGAAGCCGAGGATCATGGACTTCTGGCCGAGCTTACACAGTATGTATGTATGTATAACGTGCTGGATAAGCGAGTTGGCCNGGCAAGCGAGTTGGCCACCCCACCAAGTTTGCGCACCTTTATGAACGTTTATCTCAACAACGCAATATTATAATATATAGAGAGTAATAGAGTAGACTAAGTAGTATCTAGA
>NW_006912246.1:0-48299 GCF_000523435.1 Bipolaris zeicola 26-R-13 | reverse complement strand
GAATTCTTGTGCATATTCAAAAGATAATTGAGCTACAAGGTGGTAACGAGTACATAGAGGGGAGAGACAAGCCTCGGCTAAGGCGGCCGTACATCGGATAGATTATTCTTGGCGGGACAGAACTTTTGTGAGGCACCTCCGTACAGTACTTGGATTTAAAATGCCAAGTCTTTTTTATTTGTTCATTTGCTTGTCAAAGAACCGTCATCTACCTCGACTTTTTCGCTAGAGCAAAAAAAAATCTATTATTAACCCCCCCCCCCCCCCACAATGCATATTCCAAAACAAGAATACCCAAGCAAAGAAAGAGCAACACGTGAAACCGTTTCGTAGTCTTGCAAGCTCGAAAAAAAATGAAATGATCGAGATGGAAAATGGCTGTTATTTCCTTTTTTTTCTTTTCTGTCCGGTGTACTTTCTTACTAACTTACTCCTTGGCCGCGACAAGCGGACTACTACCAAGTCCAAACGTCATACATGTATCACATTTTGTTTCAATCATTATCGCGCCAACCCCCTACTCCCCCCCACTCCGATAAGATGCGTGCATCGGACATTTTTAGAAGAAGAGAAGAAAAAAAATTACACTAAGAGAAAGGGAGGGATTGGTTAAAATCACCGAGGTATTTTTGTTTCCTTGCCATGTGCATGCATGCATGTTGTGTAGGTCATTTTCCAACATCGAAGTAAATTTTGCTATCCATTTTTTTTGATACGTAGGGATAGATTAGATACATTACAATATCTACTTGACTGTCTTTGGGAGAGAATAATCAGCAGAGGTGGAATGGGTACTTTAAAGATTATTGATTGCTACGTCATGATACGGCGCTTTTGGTGTGTTTGTCCGTCCGTTACATCCGGTCATCCGTCCGCCGGTAAATACGTACGATAACCAGGTACAAGGTACTAGGTACGTACATACGTATGTAGACACGCGCCCTGCGCGGTATTGACTTCTCCACACCCCCAGAATCTATAGTACCAGGATGTTGCTCTTTCCTTTGAAGGAACCTCTGGGATATCGCGCTTGTTTAAAACACCCTGGTCGAGAGGGAGAGAGAGAAAAGAAGTGGAAACGCACCGACGCCAAGCTCGTCGGTGAAGCGTACGTACTTACGCATGTACGTACATGTACTTACATGAACGTAGTAAGTAGGCTGTTCAACCCGTGTACATGATGCGCCATGCAAAGTATAAGAACCCCACAATACCACCGAGCGCCAAATGCGCCAAACAGAGCATGACCGATGCAGATGATCTCCAGCTCCAGCCACGTGGCTGGAAACAAATCAAGGAGAGAGAGAGGTATTGTTAAATGACGTATGCAGAGGAGTCGGTAAAGAAAAATAAGAGTAAGAAAACAGACCTTAGGTGAGGAAATGCGAATAGTGTCCCGGGACTCTTTGTCGGCATTTTTCGCAATCGTCCCGATATCCCATGCTGAAACGGCCCATGCCCGTTAGAGCACCACTTCGCTTCCTGCCGCGAGGTGTGTTGGGTGAAGCAGTCGTCGGGCGTGTCTCCGTGTCCATGGCATCAGTCGTGCTTGCTGGCGAGACACAGAGCCGTGACAATTGCGACTGGGTTTGAGCGGTGGGTGTGTCGGGAATATCGTCGTCTTCGGATATGGGCGAAGGCATGCGCCTACTTCGGTCTTCATCTAAACCTTGTTTGGGTCCTTTCCATGCTGGGGGCGGGGCCTGCATAGGCGGTACATGAATACTATCGATATCCAACCCGCCCGCTGAGCCGCTTATCGGATAACCTACACCGTTCATTCCTCCCCTCCTAAAACAAGGGTGTATGGGCGTTGGTATCCGACCATTGCTGGTTGCTGAATCTGAGTTGAACAATGAGGGTTGGAGCATGGGCGGTCGCATAAAGGTGCTGCCAAAGGAACTGAATGCAGGCGACTCTGGCGGCTGGCTGCGTGCATCTGCGTCGTCGTCCATGTCCATGTCGTAATCCATTTTACTCGACTCTCTTGATATGCAGAAAAAGCCATCTTGAATCGAATCCGGTGAATCCAGTATTCCATGATCTGATTGTACCGGTGTCATGGAACGGATGTCCGTAAACAGCCTAGGTGGAGAGGGTGTCTGAAAGGGTCGGTGGGGTAGAGTTGATTGTGATTGGAAATGAAATTGGCTATTGCTTGTGTGATTTGCGAAGGCTGGCCGTGATTTCTGGGCCCTACCGGTTAGCCAAAGTCAAGAGTCGAATGTATAGTAGGCTGACGTACCTTGGTATACCTGTCCTCGTCACAGTCGGAATCCTCGTCAACGTCCCGATCGCGCTTCCGGTAGGTAGTCTGAAACATGGACATGGCAGGTCGTGCAAACAGGCGTTGTTGGATAATTATTTGGTGGTGCTGACGCGCCCAGCAGGATGTAGAAGTGGGGGAACGAGCAGACTTGGGCAGCGGACAAGGCGATGGAGGGGTATGTAAATGAGGATCCGGGGTGGCAGCTGAAGCGCCTGAAAATATGTTTTGAAGCAAGCAGGCGAGGGGCTGATACGGCTATCAGGGGCCGTCGCGGTGTTTCAGGTCGCATGAAAAGAACCCTAGTTTGTGTTGTGGAGTCGCGCGCCTCTCATGGCCTGGCGCTCGGGTGGGGGAGAGTCCTGTTTGGTCGTCGGGAAGTCGAGGGCCCGTTGCCTGCATTAGCAGGCTCCTAAGCAAGGCAGCAATTCTGCAAAGGATGGTGTGGCGTAGCGTGGAGGAGTCGTGACCCTGGCTTGCAGAGTGAGGCCGACATGCAGCTGGCCGCTGGGCACCGCCTCATCACGTGGATCGTATTGTACACGGTAGTATATGCATGGGAAAGGAGAGCTGAGGTGATGGTGGTTTTGTTCGTCGCCGCGAGCCGCAGGTGGCGCATTCTTGTGTTTCTACAAGGCAGCTGAACAGGCGCCAGCAGCTGTCGCAGGATCGTGTAGAGAGGAGTGGTCGGTGTGGGTGTTGGCTGCTGGCCTGAGGCGGCTTGGGATTGGCGTAGACGGGACGGGACGAGTGCGGCTTCTCAGAGTCTTTGTGGAGGATTACAGGATACTCTGTACTTACTGCGTACACTTCTCTCCCTTTATATATGTACCTGTATATGTATTCATATATATATATATATATACACCATGTGTAGTGTATGTGTGTACGTGAATATATTTCATACAATACAAATATGCATACATGTGCATATATACACAAGTATGTACTCTATACGTCGAAGATTGTCGTCACAGCAGCCAACAGGAAGACAGGCATTGCCAACTGTCAGACCCGAGCTTATTAGCGAGCATGCAGGGCGGTGTATCGATAACGGAACTCTAAATGGCAGCCAGAACGGACCATTCAAGCCCCCCACCCTGCCAAAAAAAGTCTCACTCCACTTCAAAATAATTTAGTAGCAAATCTATGTCTGACTGTACGGCCAACGCGCCTTTAGCTTGATACGCGCCTTCACATATCTTCTCACCTGAAAACCCCACCAGCACTTGGTCTTGCATCTACTGCTTACTTTGGCGCCTCGAGCTGAATCAATTGACTCTACCTATTCACGCTATTTCTTGCTAGAGAACCGTATAAACAGCCCCGCCTCTGCGTCTCCTTGAAAGGTTACACCCCGCCCATCCTTCAATTGCCAGTCATCTAGCTGTTTTGTACGTGGAAACAACGCAACAACCATTTTTCTTTGACGTCTCAAAATACATGCTAACTTTGAAAAGTGTACACCACTTTCGCCGCCTCCACATACACAGGCTCATCCCACAAACATGGCCTCCCACGACCAGACCACCAACGACGATGTGCGCGGTAAAACACCCAATTTACGACACAGTCTGCGAAACAAATGCACTGACATTGCTGCACAGTACTTGGTTATGACCCACTCATCCCTCCCCAACTCCTCGCCCAAGAGCTTCCCATCCCCGCCCACGCCCAAAAGACGGTCCTCCAAGGACGCAAAGATGCTGCCAGCATCATCACACAAAAGGATGACCGACTACTTGTCATGGTTGGGCCCTGCTCGCTCCACGACCCAGAATTGGCCGTCGAGTACTGCCAGCGTCTCAAGGCTTTGGCCGACAAGCTTCAAGACAACCTCTGCATCATCATGCGCGCTTACCTTGAGAAGCCACGAACAACAGTCGGCTGGAAGGGTCTGATCAATGACCCAGACATTGACGAGACGTACCAAATCAACAAGGGCCTTAGGGTATCTCGCAAGCTCTTTGTTGACCTCACATCTGCTGGCATGCCTATCGCCTCAGAGATGCTCGACACCATCTCTCCACAGTTCCTTGCAGACCTCATCTCCCTTGGCGCCATTGGTGCCCGGACGACAGAATCCCAGCTCCATCGTGAACTGGCGTCTGGTCTCTCTTTCCCCATTGGCTTCAAGAACGGCACCGACGGAGGCTTGACAGTGGCTGTTGATGCTATCGGTGCTGCGGCAGCAAAACATCACTTCATGGGTGTTACCAAGCAGGGTCTGGCTGCCATTACCAGAACCGCGGGTAACGAGCACTGCTTCGTTATTCTGCGTGGTGGATCCAAGGGCACCAACTACGACAAGGACAGCATCAAGGCTGCCCGTGAAGCTTTGAAGAAGAAGGGTCTGCCTGAAGTTATGATGGTCGACTGCTCACACGGTATGTTTTGTTGACTCATTCTGAGCTTCTCCAGTCAAAAGTGGGACACGCCACTAACACACGTGCAGGCAACTCGAACAAGAACCACCGCAACCAGCCCCTTGTAGCAAAGGACATTGCTGATCAAATCCGCAACGGCGAGACTGGCATTGTCGGTGTCATGATTGAGTCCAACATCAACGAGGGCAACCAAAAGGTTCCACCCGAGGGCCCTAGCGGCCTTAAGAAGGGTGTCTCCATCACCGATGCCTGCATTGATTGGGATACTACTGTTGAGACGCTTGAGAACCTTGCTGCTGCTGTCGCAGAAAGACGGGCACACAAGACCAATGGCGCACAATAGAGTCTTTATCATACATCATATTTTATGTATGAGAAAGGGACTCGTGTAAGCGTATGTGGTGGTAAAGGGCGTTCTTTTTCCATTTGTCCATCCTCAAGTTTTATCATGTGGGAGTTTAAATGAAGAAAAAATATCTTGTCTCGGATAGACACGGCGATGGGCGTCAAAATTGCTACGAGGTTTACGAAATACAGTTATGAACATGAATATATCTTTCCATTCTTGCTTTGGTTGTAGAGTTCGTACTAAAACATTTCAACGCTTGAGATCCAACTGGGGGTATCATAAGTGACCATGTTGTGTGAGCCATGGACATGAACACCTCGTCATTCATCCTCGTCCTCGTCCTCATCCTCTTCTTCTTCCGCCCTCGCATGCAGTGTACTTCTCCTACTTCCCTCTGTACTCGTTCTCGCAGCCACCCTATCCGCCCTCTCGCCCACAAACACATCTCCTGTGCACTCTGTCCGGCACCTCGGGCACTTTCTTTCTCGGTCCCTTCTGCCCCTATAGTAGCTATTCGCACACGCATCGTGCCACCTCACTCCGCAATTTTTGTTGTTGCACCTGATGCCGACTGTGACGATCTCTCTGCAACCCTCACAATCTCGGATGCGAATGATTTCTCTTCCGTCTTCGTTTTCGTCGGCAGACTCGTTGTATGTCTCCTTGAGGTAGGCGCGGAGTTCCATGAGGGCCCGGGGGGCAAGCGAATAGTATCCCGCGCGGGACTTGTTGAAGAAGCCCTGTGCTACAAGGCTGTCTAGCACGTTGTCGGCTTCGGCAATGGAAATGCTCGTGTCTGCGCCTTGCAGTTGCGTGTCTTGCGTTTCGTCGTTGAATTGCGTTGAAGTGCCATTGAACTGGCTTTGTCTGTTGCGTCGCGATACGCGGGCGAGCTGCGATGCCTCTGTGTGCTTTACAGCCATTGTCTCGCGGACGCTGGTGTTGTTGGCTTCAAACATATGGTCCAGGAGACGCCGGATGTATGCGATTTCATTCGCCGAGAAGGTAGTTGCAAGCTGTGTGAGTGCGTCGCTCGTGTTATTCACAAGTGCGTACACAACATCTTTGCTTTGCTGGTCACGCATGGAGCGGATTTCATAGTCAAAAGTCTCAAGTTTGGCGTTGATGGTTTGGATTGTCGATGTCAGGTAAGGCTGCGTCACATCGCCTTCAGTCCATGGGCGGTTGGGGTCTATGGGATATGTCAGTGTCATACATAGCCCACATTTTGTATAGCAGTTTACTGTATGCCGTCATTATATGGGCCAGAATGGGCTTCATCTCCTCCACGGTGAGTACGCCGTTTGTCTGAAAGGCCTGGAGAAATGCGCGGTGTATTGAATTGTAACCCTCATCTTCTATGGGTGCGCGGACAAACGGTGATTCGCTTCGTGACATTTTTCTGGAGAATATGAGAGTTCAGATGCGGGGTTCTTGTTCAAGAGTTGATAGGCAATCGATGTACGCAAGGGTGGGGAAATTTGGCGACGCGAGAACGCGAAAGCACGTGAACAGAAGATGCTAGTACTACCCCAGATGTGTTCTAGCAGTAAACATCATGTCATAGGCTGTCGTCACCGCAGAGCCTTTGATTCATGAACCAGCCATAAAAGTCCAAACTTTGCAGCCAGAAGAATTATACACGAGTGATTTTCTTCATTGCACTACAAGTACTGAGCTTGAATGCCAGTTGCTTTACGCTCACATCTAACAATACTATCATACTCATTGTTGCAGAAAAGCCAATTGGACACTGAACAGCGTTCACCCTTATACATGAATGCCTCTAAAGACCCTAAAGTCCTATGTAGTCTAGCCAGTCCCAACGCCTGTTCAGTCATCTAATGTCTTGCCCTGCCTCTTGCGCCTACACATAATACAATATCCCATCATCCCAGCATACATATATCCTCGTTTCCGTAGATCCATGGTCTGCGCAGTCTTAGACTGGCAGGTCCGAGTTTCTTGTCGCTCCACTTATTGCCTGCAGAGCCTTTGCAATGTAGGGGCCAATGATCGGTACGTTGCTAACAAATCCCGCAATGGTTGCGAGGAAGTCGCCGAAAAGAATGAGGATGCCATATAGCTCGACTATGAAGCCGATGAATGCCCAGCGCATGAGAATGAGCGATATGCCGGCAACGAAGGCAAGGGTGCCTTTCCATTTTTGCTTGCGAGCGAAGAAGGCGACCGTTTTTGTTGTTCCAATGATAAGTGTAAGACCAATTATAAACAGTATCTATCGGGGATGCATTAGACACGCTCCGGGAGGCGGGGAGGAAGGAGGGAGGAGAGACATACGTTGCCCATTGCTAGCCTTTTCAGATGTTAGTAAGCCTCAAAGATATGAATGGTTTATACTTACATGGCGCGATCAAAAAACATCATGACACCGCCCATTAGAAAAAGTCCGCCTATTCCTCATGTCAATCTTGCGTCGCATGACAGGCGCATTCGCAAAAATAGACGCATACCTACCTCCGGAGCAGAAGGCGACCCCAATCTCTATCCGTCATGTTAGAAGGCATACAAAAGAACAGTTCAAGGACTGAGGGGCTGCGGATCTTACTTTGGGTATCTGAAAGCCACATAGTCGGCATCCTGGATGTGTGTGATGGGTGTAATTCGCTACGTGCGAGGCGGTAGAAGTAAGGAACGTCTGGGCAGGGCCACAAGTTGAAGAGAAAGATGGGAGCAACAGGAGCGATGCCTCTGCTCGAGGGATATCTGGCATGAAAGTGGTAACTCTGGTATGCCTGTTTCGTGTCCCCTCGGCGGAAGTTGAGACGCGGGCGCGCTGGAGTGGTGGACCAACCAGCCCGGAGCTCACCCCTGCTAGCGCATCTGTTCCTGCGGGAGACGGCATAAAATTCTGGCTGCTTGTTCCTCGCACTCGAACGAACCATCTTCACCCCCCACGCTGGATGGATGCAAGTACCGGTACACATGAGCAATTAATGTATTGTTCTATTATGCTACCCACGTTACGCTACAAACACAATAATCAACGTAGACATCGCCTTGACAACAGCGTGCTTCGAGCTGCTGTAACTAGGAATCCTCACGCGAGATCCTGGTATACTGTCTTATGGGCGTAGAAGAAAGCTGGATCACGGTTAAGCCGGAGCACCTCCTTGAACCATGGGCCGAGAGGCTTGTGGTGGGTGGAGAGTAGCTTGACTTTGATGATCATACATATACACTGGAAGCTAGCCCATCTAGCAAGGACCTATGGCTGAAGGCTCGCACAACATGGCCAGCATCATCCATCTGGATTCGGTGCGCCATTTCCGAGGGCATGGGTGTAACGCTGCGCAATACAAGGTTGATCTCACTTTGTCGAGTCAGCCAATTACTGCTGACCCTAAGCCGGCTATGTCGTGCGATATGCTGAGCCGATGTGCTGCAAGCACCCCAGTGAGCGCGCAACTGCAGTAATTGTCGCATCATTATATCCTGCCCTCATTTCAGGACAGTGTGTGCGCCTCTTGCCGCGAGATAGCCTTCAGATACGTTCTGCGGCATCGTCCTGATACTGCCAAACACTTCCTTGTTGTGGTATCTCAGACGCGTCTTGGGGTCCGTATATGGCGCAGGAAGGCCGGTAATGTCGCAGTACTTTTTCTGACTGCTTGGGTGGAAGCTCGGTGCAGATTCGATATTTGTGTACGTGGGTGCAGGGCCGGCTGCGTTTCCTCCCGCAGCTGCTCTGCCATTCTTCTCCAGGACCAGCGTACTCAAGCTTTGAGCCGCCTGTGCAATGTTGGGCTGTCGGCCAGCGTTTCCAGCTGCATTGGTGCCTTCACTGGCGGCCGCAGGGGTTGAAATGCCACTGTTGTTCTGTGTGGCCATTACCGACGCCTCTTTCCGTGAAGCTTCGCCGAGGATCTGCTTCAGGTTCTTGTTGCGGCGCTGTGGTGGCTTCCAGTTGGGATTCCGGAAGGGTTTAGAAACTGCATAGATGTCGAGCTTGTCTAGGAGCGCTTGGTGCGTCTTTTCGTCTGAAGCGGCTGTCAAGGGCGCCATGGTGTGAGGATTTGACGGTTAGGATGGGATAGTTGTCCTTGGCTATGTCGCGTTCGTTCAGCAGTGCCTGGTCGCGTCACTCGTCTAGATGCTTTGGGGGCTAACGTTGCGTGCGAGGTAGAAGATTATATGGTTTCGGAACGCGCGTTTCTCTGTTTCTAGCCGCAGTGGGTGAAAGAGATGGGTATCATGTACGTGTAGGGATGAGGGTGGCTGCACTGAGAGACGGAGCTTGCGGAGGTGGAGCTCCTCCGAGGGACCTGCATGAGGTCGCTCACACTAGCTGTTTTGATCCTCCCCACCAAACATCCCCAAGGCGCGCGCACTCCATAGCAACGCAATACAGCCGCAGACATGGTGAGATCTACGAGCATGGTTCTTGTAGCCAGGTTGGGTATCTGATTGGTCTACAGGAAAGCCCCCATGAGCACCAGCAAAGCCAACTGCTTTCGCGCATCATTGTCAATGTTGTTAGTATACCCACGTCTTGGAGCAGCAAGGCCCATAGTTATACTGACTACCGCAAAGGAGAAACTGAACGAGGCAATCATGATGTTGAACAAGAATCTCCAGGAGATCAACATCCAGAACATGGATACGGAGCTGGTGGCCCAGATGTTCAAGAACTACCAATCCAACGTGCTCTTCCACCTTGAAGGTACACAGGACATGACCCGATAAGTGTTTACAGAAACGACTGACAACTTCTAGCAACAAATGGTCTTAAGGATCCTGCGTAAGCGGGAGCATGCGCGGCCTCCCATGTGTACATAGATTGTGTCTTCAACATGCAGTAGACAGCGGATGAGCTTAGTAGAAAACCTATGTATGCATCGCAGTAGAATTACAACAGAAGTGATTGGATAGCCAAATAATGAGATATGATAGTACTAGTTACAACTTGTGGCGCAAAAGCATCGTACATATAGTGGGCCCAGACAATGCATATATCCAAGCAACATGCGGAGACGGGCCCGGACCACCGAGCACCAGTACCCAGAGAGCCTCACGACAGGACAACCACCATATCGCGCAAACAATCGCGCTAACCACTCACGCAATACACACACGCCCCACGCTCCTCCAGCTGCGACATGATCTAGACACCACCCACACAGCTTCAGTCCATCTCCTACTCGACGCAGACATGGCTCCCTCGGCCATTGACGAGGCGCCTCAACCCGCCGGGCGCAATCCACCCAAGCCTCCGCCAAAGCTATGGAGCGTGTCAGAGCCACCTTTCGAAGGCTTTCGGCCTGTCGACCACGAAGGCTGGTCGCGTAGCAACAGCGAGACGGCTATAGTCATCGACAATGGTACCATTCACGCATCCCCCATTGCCTTCTTGTCGCTGTACAGGCTGACGCATTGCAGGCTCCTCAGCAGTTCGCGCCGGATGGTCTTTCGACTCGAAACCGCGACTCTCAGTGCTCCCCAATATGGCCAGGTATCGCGATCGCAAGCTGAACCGGACCTTTACCTTCATCGGAGCAGACGTCTACGCGGATGGCACGGCGCGAGGACAATCCAAGCCCGTCTACGAACCCGGCAGCAACATCATCAACAACTGGGACGTCATGGAGGGCGTGCTAGACTACTGCTTTGTCAAGATGGGTGTCGACGGTCAGTCAGGGCGCATAGAACGGCCCGTTGTCATGACCGAGCCTATTGCCAACCTAGGCTATTCAAGAAAGAGTATGTGAGCCTGCACAGGAAGGACACTTATGCTTTTGTGTTACAGCCCGCTAATTATGTATCCTACAGCCATGTCTGAGATCCTGTTCGAGTGCTACGGTGCACCCTCGGTCGCATATGGAATCGACTCGCTCTTCTCCTACGCTTACAACGGTGGTCGCAGCGGCTTGGTCATGGATTCTTCATACACTTCCACGCACGTTATTCCCGTCGTCAACTCAAAACCTCTACTATCGCAAACCACGCGACTCAACTGGGGCCGCTTCCAGTCCGCACAATACCTACTAAAGCTTCTGAGGCTAAAGTATCCCACATTCCCTGGCAAGATCAGTGACAATCAGGCCGAGGATCTTGTCCGCGAGCACTGCTATGTATCGCAAGATTACGAGAATGAACTCAGCCACTATCTTGACTGGACAGGCCTTGAGGACCGAGATCACACAATTCAATTCCCTTACACAGAGCAGATTGTAGTGCAGAAGACAGAAGAAGAACTAGCTGCCGCTGCCGAGAAGCGCAAGGAAAGTGGCCGAAGATTGCAGGCTCAGGCTGCCAAAATGCGTCTGGAGAAACTGAAGAAGAAAGAGGAAGAGCTCGAATGGTGCCTACAGTTGCAGGCACAGCTTGAAGAGATTACTACAAAAAAGGAAAAGGCCCGTGTACTTGAATCCAATGACTTTGACGACGAGAACCAGCTCAACAAGCGAGTCAAAGAACTAGAGTTTGCCATCAAGAAGGCCCGGAACAAGGATCTTGGCGACGTAGAGGAGGAGCAGGCCGAAGCACCTACTTTCCCTCTCCTCGACGTTCCAGATGACCAGCTGGATGAGGAAGGCATCAAGCAAAAGCGGCAGCAACGGTTGATGAAGTCCAACTACGACGCCCGTCAACGCGCAAAGATAGAAAAGGAAAAGGAAAAGGCACGATTGGCAGAGGAGCAGCGCCTTGATGACCAACGGCGAGAGGAGGATCCCCAAGGCTGGATTGAGGAGCGCAGGATAGCACGACAAGCCATTATCCAGAAGATCAAGGACCGTGAGCGACTGAAAGCCGAACTCGGAAACCGCAAATCCCTCGCCAACCAGATGCGCATGAAATCCATCGCGAACCTTGCATCTGACACCCCGACCAAGAAAAGACGGCGAGGTGGCGGCGACGACGACACATTTGGTGCCGATGATGCTGACTGGGGCGTTTACCGCACCATCGCAACAGGCGAAGGTTCTGACGATGAGGAGGAAGAGGATCTCTCCAAGAACCTCAAAGAGATAGAGTCTCAACTCCTCAAGCATGATCCTGACTTTACGGAAGAGTCAACACGTGAAGCGCAGACTGATTGGACTAAGAGCATCCTTCATGCTTTCCTGCATGGCCCCTACCCGTTTGATCCAGAGTCACAAAAGGAAATCAACCAGATTCATCTTAATGTTGAACGCATCCGCATCCCAGAAGTGGTCTTCCAACCTACAATTGCTGGCCTCGACCAAGCCGGCATCGTTGAGATTGCATCCAACATCCTGACCGAGCGCTTAGGCGATTCTCCCTACCGTGATGACGTCTTGAAAGACATTTTCCTTACGGGTGGTAACACTATGTTCCAGGGCTTCGAGGAGCGACTCAGAGCCGAACTGAGAGCTGTTTTACCGGCGGAGCAGACGATCAATGTACGAAAGGCGGGTGATTGTGTGCTGGATGCTTGGAAGGGAGCTGCGCAGTGGGCTGCGAAGAAAGAGTCGAAACGCAATTTCATTACCAGAGAGGAGTTTTTGGAGAAGGGAGCGGAGTACATCAAAGAGCACGATCAGGGTAACGCGGCTTACTAGGTGATTGCAATCTTTCGTTTCACTTTTTTTTTGTCCTGGTTGAGCTTTGGTTCTCTTGTAGCCTAACATTAATGGCGGGTAGATGGCGTATTCTTCTCCTATGGTGGAACTTGTCGATTGAGGTCTCTAATGCTTTTGGTATTTGAAATGAGACACTCGATCGTTTTACTTTACTTCTTGGTTCAGTCAATCATACGGCGTGTCTATGTGAATCTTGTTGGATTTGCATTAATATCTGTTAGCCCCCACAAAGTTAGCACCGTCGTCTGAACCTGCTCCTAGTTATCTGCTGCAGTGGTACCAGATAATGACCTTTATCTCTATCATTGGTCTTGCTTGCAGATTGGCGGTCAGCATCTGGAGCAATGCTCTTGTACTGCAATGCCCCTCTCAATCGCGCCAAAAAGCCTCACTTTACCGTTGTTCAATCCAAACATGAGAAGAATGGGCGGAGGCAAGGCGACCCTAGATTTTTAGTTCCCACAGCAGTTGCGCTGTTTCTGCAAGCCTAGTCGTGGGACTACTATGGCAGGTACCTAGACTGGTGTGGATACGAGATCTGCCAGCACTGTCGACCGGGGAGATGCTCACCCAACGTAACACCTAAAGGGCCGACCTGACGTTTCGATCGAGCGAAAGCAGTTCGCCAGCAGCTTTCCGGACACCCGCTCTGTCGCAGCCTGGGGTTATTCCCATCGAATAAGCCGGACCAGCGCGGCTTTGTTGGATGGGGATCATGGGCAATGTGTAAGAAATAAGGTTTGAGCCGCGTGTTTCTGGTAACTATAAGAATACGTGTCGACCACCGCCATTTTATATGTTACGTTTTTCCTGCCTCTTGAGATCTTTGTGGTATCATCTACAGTGTATCCTACTATCATTCAGCTGTTTTTTTTTCAAACCTAAAATACCTAGCATAAACGTAGCACTGAGCCAAACATGCCTAACACAGTTCTCGTCACGGGCGGAAACCGCGGTATGCCACCTTTGACCTTACATTTCCATGTTAATCTTCTCATAAAGTCACCTAGGGCTCGGTAAGGCTTTGGTAGAAGCATATCTTTCAGTCCCAGACACAACCGTGATAGCCACAGTGCGGGACACAGCCAAAGCCGACGCGGCGCTGTCGCCTCTCCCCAAGGCCTCGGGATCGCGGGTTCTGACTGTGTACATGGAAATGGGATCCTTTGACACGATAGCAGCTGGTGTCGAAACACTAAAGACAACACACAACATTACTTCGATTGACATTGCGATTGCCAATGCCGGTCTTGTCGGGCCAACCCTCGGTCTCGCAAATACTCCGTCGTCTCAGCTCCAACCATTCATTGATGTCAACGCATACGGCCCCTTTGAGCTGTTCAGGGCCGTTTTACCTCTTCTCCGCGCTTCAACTGCTGAGACCAAGGGCAAATTCATCTACGTCTCGAGTGGCGCTGGAAGCCTGAATGGCATGCTTAACATTCGTAAGTAACATCCAGATGTAATGATTATCGCAACCTTTGATGTGTCAGCTGTATTATGCAGCCAGATAACTGGGGGAGGGGGGGGGGGGTTCTTTTCGTTGGTATCGAAGCTTTCTGTAGGGATCTAGTATGCTAACTTTTTGTCTTTCACAATTAAAGTGCCCATAGCTGGATACGGAGCAAGCAAAGCACTCGCCAATTACTTGTTCAAGTGGCTGGCTCTCGACAACAAGGATGTTATTGTATACTCACTCGACCCAGGGTACGTATATATTGTCTTTACATCATCATTGTCGCTTTGCCCCTCTAAAGAGAAAATGAAGAAAAAAAACCCCCCTTGCTAATTCCCCTCGTACCAACAGATTGGTCGACTCCGATGGTGTCCGCGAATATCTCGAACAGGCAAAGGCCATGGGCCTCGACATGTCTTTGTTTACCTTTTCGCCAGTCGACGAAGTTGCGCGTGCAATGCAAAAATCGGTATGTATGGGCTGAGATGATGATGTTGAAAGCATACTGACATGGAAAACTAAATAGATTGGTGCTGCGACCGAGAGCTCAAGCGGACAGTTTCTGTCGAAAGAAGGTACACAGATGCCGTGGTAAAAAAAAAGACGATTTATTGTTGCTATGTGATAAGAATGGAGCGTAGACGGAATCTTTGATGCTTAGATATTGGATTCAGTGCATCGTGAATCAAGCGTAGATATAGAAATCATCGCTGCTTTTGAATGGCTGCTACCCCCCCCCCCCCCCCTTACATCGCCGTGTGACTGAGTACTCTAGCTTTTTTACAAGCATGTACATGAAAAATCCAAACCGATATTCCCAGGATATCATTTTTCCTTTCCAAACCCACCTCCTCTCCAACGAAAATAAGTAATCTACCCGTCATTCTCTTTTCCAAGTGGCGGCAGCCAAGTGATGATGCGCCAAATGTCTCTAATCTCATAGAAACACTCGTAGTGCTCTTTGGCATACCGAATAGCACGTGAATAATCGTCCGTTGCATCTGCGGCGGGATCCGGCTGATTGGCAAGAAGCTTCTCGTAGTATGGATTGCAGTATTCCAGGAAGCGACGGGGATGTTCAATCATGTACTCTCTGTACCGGTGAGCTAGAGCATATGGGTCTTCTTGTAGTAGGAGAGGCTCTGTCATGATGTTATAGGTGGTGATAATACTACTGATGCACGAGCGTGATATGAGATATTGCGTTGCTCGCTACTTCTTTGGACATTTTGATGATATTGGGACAAAGGAGGAATGTCTTTGTTGTTCGTGGGATAGTGACGGTGATACTGTGAGACTCTGGACTCAATAGTTTCTTTCAGACTTGAAACAATACGCTGTCTGGAAGAATCAAGCTTATTAGACCGAAATGTTTGCTGGATGGTACTACTTTTTAATCACCAAGTCTTGGAGAGCAATCGAGCTGGAATGGAAGAGAAGAAGGCAGTTGGACAGCACAGTAAGTTCCCAACTTCTCGACCCAAGCCATTGTATTTCATAGGATTCGGCGAGTTTTCATTTTCTGAAGCAGTGAAATTGCTCATAAATGTCGTTGAGCGGCAACGACAAAAGCGATATGGAATAGTAGTATCGTATGTGTGTTCACGACCCTCGGCCATGGACGCTTGCGCCAAAAGTGGATCCTGGGCAAGCTAGTGCGCGCGCTTGGGTAAATGGGGATTAGCGTAGAGGCTAAGCGTCTGGCAAAAATTGAGCTTGCGAACAATTTCTCGAACACCACTTCAACATGTCGCCGAAGTCGTACGTTTGTTTCCATCCAAATCGTCATGTCAACACTAATCAGAGGACTGCAGAACTGTTCCGACGCAGAGCGATATTACGCTTGTGCCTGAGAACCTTCTCAAGAAGAGAAAGTCTCAAGAGAAGGCTCGCGAGGAGCGCGCAATCGCAACTCGGGAAAAGCGAGGTACGAGCCATCTCCCATGCCATGGCAGATTCCAAGAGGCCGGTTACGATGATTATAACAACCACACTATCGGCTAGACTCCGGTCAATGTTGTCGAATTGTTAACCATCTTTCGGGAATGAGAAAATCGACCTCTTGGCGTCTCATGGCATGCTATCCTGTTGTGAAGCAATACTGACATGAGACAGACAAGAACAAGAAGAAGCGTGAGGTCATCTTCACCAGAGCGGAGAAGTATGTCAAGGAATACCGTGATGCCGAGAGGGAGCGCATAAGGCTGTCACGCGAAGCCAAGAAGAGCGAGAGTCTCTATGTGCCCGAAGAGCCCAAGCTTGCCTTTGTCGTGCGCATCAAGGGTATCAACAAGATTGACCCCAAGAAGCGCAAGACATTGCAGCTTCTGCGGCTGCTCCAGATCAACAATGGCGTCTTCATCAAGCTTACCAAGGCTACCATGGAGATGTTGAAGATTGTCGAGCCCTTTGTTGCCTATGGTTACCCGAACCAAAAGTCGGTCCGTGAGCTCATCTACAGTAAGAGTGACCGCAGCCTAGAGGGGTGTTGGCAGCAGTACTGACGTGATTTGCAGAGCGTGGTTATGGCAAGGTTGACAAGCAACGGATTCCCTTGACTGACAACGAGATCATCGAGGAGAACCTGGGCAAGTACGGCATGATCTGTATGGAAGATCTGATCCACGAGATCTGCACTGTTGGCCCCAACTTCAAGGCGGCGTCCAACTTCCTGTGGCCATTCAAGCTCAACAGCCCAACGGGCGGCTTCCGCAAGAGGAAGTTTAAGCACTACATTGAGGGCGGTGACCTGGGCAACCGGGAAGAGAAGATCAACGAGCTGATCAGGCAGATGAACTAGTGCAGTGATTTGTGTTTTTGTCTTTGTTCAAGGGTTGGCGCGCAAAAAGCTGGTCGGATATACCACGGGATGGAGCATTTACATTGGCGTTTGGGGACACTTTGACGGAAGTCGAGGGCACGGTCCCTCTGACGAGTCTACGTACTTGAGTACTTAGTAGTCGGGTGCAAGGCACCAGCATATTGAATGCATATGACGAGGCAATGTTAATCTTGTGCAATGTGTTGGCTCAGGGGTGTTTTTTTTGTGCAACAATGGACGTGGTGAATGGGGCTTGACGATAGAGTTTATGGAAGTGGTAGATGGACTTGTGGTTGGTGGTGGCTTTTTGTCTGGTCGCCCTCTGGCTGATGGCAGCACAGAGGCCAGAGCTAGGAGGCGCTGCGTGTGTGCCTGTGTCTGTGCCGCGAAGGCCGAACGCCGACGAGGTGCAGCAGACGGGCGCGAAGGTTTGAGTGGGCATTTTTTTTTTCTCTTTGAAATGCGATGCAGCGATGCAGGCGTGTCGAGCAGGGCAAGGCAGCCGTCGCTGAAACACGGGCGCTCGGAGACGTGGTGTTGGCGGGGGGTCCCACTAGGAGCGGCCAGGTGTCGCTCGTGATGTTTGGGTGCAGCAGCAAGACAAGGAAGGGCAGGCAGGCAGGCAGGCAGGCTTCCGTCTTCCGTCTTTCACGTGCCGGGGCGCGGGGCTAGTCCCAAAGGGGCCAGTAGCAGAGTGACAGGCTGGCTAGCCAATCGACTAAGGGCTGCCGCATGTTCCATGAGATTTTTTCCTTCTAGCTGCCCGCCCACCCTCACCGCACCCGGCGGCAGGCGGGCGTCAAATTGAAGGCAATCTCGTCGACATGGCTCCAAACAAGATGCAAATTGACGCCACGTCAGGCGGCGGCAATCATGGCCCACGGGGTCCGGGTGGCCGCGCTGTGTGACCCAGGCGAATCGTGTGGTGCCTGAAGCCATACATTGCCGTGCCATGGGCGAGCAGCAAAGCGTCACCAAGGCGATGGAGCGGCCAGCAGCCAATGGGCCAGCGGCACAGGGGCTGGCGGTCGGAGGTGCTGGGTGGAGCAGGTGGCCGGCCTCGAACACACTCACATGCATCCCAAGACGACAGGGTGGGCTCTTGCTTATGCAATTCCACCGAGCCCAGAACGACGTGCCGAGCGCTTGGGGGTGGTGGGTGGGCTGCGAGCCCCGAGTGACGATTGCAATTGCACACGCTGTGGGTGGTGTAGGTAGTATACTTACTTAGTGTAGGTAGGTAGGGTTGATGACGCCTACCCACCGCCCGCATCCATGCCCTTGCCATCTGCATCCCAGCCCGCTTTCGCCGCCGACGTTGTCACCGCCACCGTGGTGTTCGGGCTTGGGGATCGATGTGCAAAGGTCACGCTGATCGCACCACAGGCTCCGCATCGCCCGACTTACTCGTCTCCTGCTAACTGCTGCCTTTGCACTGCATACCTGCACCATGTAAGTAATAGCGATGATAGCAGTAGTAGAGCAGCAGTCATAGGCCATGGCCCCCGCTCGCCGACACCTAAACGTCTGACGCTTCCGTGGGCCACCTGTCGTGGGAGGCAGCAACTCAACGGCCGCGGCGGCACAATTTTTTTTTTCACGCATGGCGAACGGGCCCGAGGTGACGGTGGTGGATATCGCCATCAGGCTGCGATTCGTGGGCTGTACGTCTTGATGCCCACCACCACCACCACTACTACCACCACCACCAAAGCAAACAAGAGAAGCGCCAGGACACACAGACTTCTGACTGCATGCCGCAACCACGGCCTTCGCCTCGTGTCTGTTGCTACTATTACTCCTGCTGATGCAGCCGCCAATCTGGCCCCCCCTTACTGTGTCATTTTGGATAGATATTAAACAACAAGGCACTCGAGCACAGTCACCATGCCACGCGCTCGTCTGGCGGCGGCTGTTCGCTGCTTGGATTGCTGGCCCTCTCCTCAGGCCTCTCCAGGCGCAGCGGCCCAGTCAGCCCGCTACTGCAGGCGTGCCGAAAAGAGGGCGGGAGGCCGGATTGCACGAGCAGAGGCGGGCGATACGTGGCTCGCTGTGGTCGCAGGCGCAGACGGCGGTCCCTGGCGGCGTTCATTGGCTTGGGGCGTCTTGGAGGTGCATTCGCTCGCTCCAATGCGTGCACAACCACTGCAGCACTCCTGCGTCAGGAGTCATGACCGGTAGTCACCGCAACCCGTGGGCGGAGGGGGAGACATGATGACCCACTAAACCCCAAGTGGCAGAGTTTTCATAGCACATGAGTGGGCACACACACATGTAATGAACCGTTGTTGCAGGCGCACCCTTCGGATGGAGACGGGCGTCCTACTACGTACAAGGTCCCTTCGCGGTTGCTAGGCCTCGCTAACTGCCTCGACGACACACCACCCACTCATCACCGCTTTCTGCCCTGCCCTGCCCTGCCCCGTTCCATCTCCCTCCCCTCCCACCCCCCATCTCCCCCTCCCTTCTCTCCCTCGTCCTCGTCCTCACCCTCACCCTCGTCCTCACCCTCCTCGACCACCCCCTCCCATCTCCTCACGTCTCGTCGTCGCAGGCGTTGCTCGTTGCAACACACAGTGACCCCAGCCAAGCGGACGTGCGCATCAAATCTCGGCTGTCACGGCACCCCCAAGCCGCTCAGCAACTTGACCCGACGCTTGCTCTGTCTCCAGGCCTAGCCCAACTGCAAACCATCACTGTACTGCCACTCTTGGCTCGACTCGTCTGTCTGGCCTAGAGAAGACAAATCCCGGCTGCAGTCTCTCCGACACCAAGCGCCTCGCCGCCTGCCTCTTCCTCTCTCTCTCTCTCACACACACACACCCGGTGTGCAATCTTCGCCTCTGGTTTTGGCTTGCGCTGCGTAATTGGGCCCGGCTCGGTTTCAATATCTGCTTCCCTCCGAGCCATCCACCACAACATCCCCGACCCCAGCAGCGTCGTCCTGCCCTC
The DNA here is from genome assembly GCF_000523435.1 of Bipolaris zeicola 26-R-13. NCBI lineage: Eukaryota > Fungi > Ascomycota > Dothideomycetes > Pleosporales > Pleosporaceae > Bipolaris > Bipolaris zeicola. Next base: position 28,503 of record NW_006912246.1, on the reverse strand, counting down.
CCCGACCACGCATCGCCGGATCTATTGACTTAGCCCCGGCTTGCTCTTGATCAACTGCCAGTTGCTCGCTACCTGTCGACGCACACTCGGCCGCTTTCATCTCATCTTACCCTTTTCCGCTCGACGCCTGCACGCACCCACACACGCACGTACGCACGTACGCGCCGCGCAACAAGCAGTGCCAAACATCCTCAACACACAACAACAAACACTTCTCGCAGGCGACAAATTTTTCCTTGAATGAGCACATCTTGCTAGAGGGTCCGTAGGCTACTCTAGAGGCGGCGCGAACGAGAAGACTGTACGTCAGAGCCAACAAATCTTTCCACACCCCCATACGACACGCCACGCCTCCTCACTTGTCGCTGCTACAAGTCCTTCACTAACACAGTGCCAGGAGCCTTGCCAGTCTTCTCTCTGCGACGGTCCGACACCATCATGCCTTCCTTCTACCCCCGGCATAACATGCCACGGCTCTCTCCGCCAGAGTTCGTGCCCAGCTATCACTCTGCATGCGGTGCATCATACCCACCGCAACAGCCTGCTTATGCTGGTCCTACGATCCGCCAACAAGATGATGGTTACGACTTCGCAGACCGCTACGGCCAACTGGCCATCGCCATGCCACCCATGTACCCGCAGGCTGGCACCTACCTGAGCACTGCGCCCCCCAGCCTCCCTTCCACCAACTCGTTCTACGATCCCATGGGCGCCACTCTTCCCCCGATGCGCATGCAGTCTGGAAACTCGATGGCGGATGCAGCAATGCAGCAACAGCAACAGCAACGGCTGCACGAGTACAACCAGCGCGTAGGCCAGCAGGCCAAGGAAGAGAAGCCCGTTGGTGGAGTCTCAGCTAAGTTGGACTACGACATGGAGGTCATGACCGATTTCGTATGCGACACAGCCCTGCGCCTCATTACCCCCGGTCGAATGATGCCTTCCACCTTCCGAAAATGGGTGCACCAGGTCCTTTGTGCCACGAGGCTTCCCTCGGCAACCATCCTGCTCAGTATATTCTATCTGTCCAACAGGATGCCGATGCTGGCTCACGAGCCAAAGACGGATACCCATTTGTTCCGCCTGCTTACCATTGCGCTGGTGCTTGGTAGCAAGTTCTTGGATGACAACACCTTCATCAACCGTTCTTGGTCAGAGGTCAGCGGTATCCAGGTTCATGAGCTGAACGAGCTCGAGTTGGAGTGGCTCCTTGCTATCAAGTTCAAGCTTCATCGCGACCCCGCCGAGCAACAGGGCTGGACCTCTTGGTCAGAACACTGGAAGGAGTACCAAAAGACCGCTGCTGCCCGCGCAGATCGTACTAGCAAGCTTAGTCCCATTGACACTACGATGCACCGACGCTCATTCAACTCCAACAAGCCGCTTCCTCCTCTGCCGATGCAGCAGGCTTACACTCCATCGTATGACTATGCGCCCAAGTCTGCACAATACAACCCTCCATCTTATTCCCAGTACGATCCATGGAGGTCCGCAAGCGAACACTCCCCTGCGTCTGCACCTACCACGGGTCCCACCACTCCCGAGTATTATGGCGCGACGGGCACTTGGGCTCCCGTTGAGGGATATTCGCGTCGCACCATGTTCGGCTTCCCACCCTTGTCTCAGCCCGCCCCCGTACAGGCGTCCCAGCAGTCATCCAACTATGGCCCACCAGCTTACTCACAGTACACGCCTTCTGCATGGAACCATCATGGCCTGAGTTGTGGATGTGCGTACTGTGTCCAAAGACATCCCCCATACTTCATGGCTCCCGGCTATGGCCCCCAGGCTGTCGCTGTCTAAAGCTGGCCTCGATTCGCTGGATGTCATTGCGACGCAGTCTTGTTGACTTTCCATGGATACACATTCGTCGTCCCATTTCAGCGCTTCCTTTGTTCAAAAAGTTTCTGCTCATTTACACAAAGTACCCCGGCTTACCGAAGCCATCACCCGGATCATCCAGTCCCGGCCACTGGATACGTTTGGTCGCTTCGATTCCCTCAAGCCTAGACTACCGGACCCTCCTACGGCGCAACCGCCCTATTCCCTAAGCTATTTGCACACATATTGGCGCCACTCCGGATCTTACGAAAACGCATCAGGCTTGCAATCATTTTGCACGATAGATTTCCCAATTGTCGTCCCCCCTTTTTTTTCTTCTCTTTCTCCTTTCGCTCTTTGTTATCATGGGTATTACGTTTTAGACTTTGGTTTGTCCATGGTCTGATAGGAGCATGTCAGCGAAATTGTGGGTTCTCGGCGTTAATGTTTTACCACCTGGGGTGCCACCTTGCACTTTTACGATTGTTCCTTTCCTCAGCGCTTCCTCTAAGAATATGCACGGGAGGGCTCCTTTATCCATTGGTTCATGGTTGTTTCTTCTTTGGGGCAGGCTGGCGCTTTCAGGGCGTCAAGTCACTCCTCGCACTCCATACATTGGTGGCTACCAACGGATCTGCCATTGCTGGAGGGCTGCTTATCACGTTCACGAATGTTTTTTTCTTTCCTTCTTCAATTGTGGCCTTCCGCTGTAGTCGGGTTGTAATTAATGGCACAAGATGGGCGATAAGGAATTCGCTTTTTTCTATTCGGGCGGTGGGAACAAAATACCTCTCGCTTTTCTACAGGCTTTTCCCAGCCTGTGCATCATTTCGGGCAAACGGAGGAAGTATTATTTTGGGCTTTTTCTTTGCTTTTTTTCTTTCTTTCTTTAGTGTACTACTGTTATACATTGAAAGATCCTGATATCCCGGGACACACCAGAATGCGAAAAAAAAATCCTAGAAAAGCGACGAAGTCGCATAAGGAAAACATGACTCTTCTCAAGTTCCAAATGTGGGTAGTGATGGAGTGTTTTTTCTTTGCTGTGTATGATTAGGTCGTTTGGGGAGGTGTGAGGGCATGAGTTGGGCTTCATAGGCCTTTGTTGGTTGGCAAAGCAGGGTATTAGAAGACAGTGACTTCTTCTCGTAAGCAGAAAACTAGTTTAGTATATGCGATTCAATCTGAATTGTTTTCATTTCGGCATATTATTTGCATAACGTGCGTTCCTGGCTGTACATAGATACTTCGTAATAGTATGATAGTGGAGCGTAGGAAAGAATAGGATGGATGCTACAACGGTCTGTGCTGGTGTGATAGCCGCTTTGCTCACATGCGAGACATACCGATCTTGAATTGATTGTGTATGCATCCTAACATCATAGCTGACCTCAGCCCCGCCTAAAGAGGGTAGTATCTGAAGGATAAGTATTAATTGAAGGTGCATGTCTCTCTTTTCATGCTGACAGGCCTGTATGAGCGGGCGAACTACTCCCCGAAATCCCCCGCGGGCAGGCAGCAGCATGCGATGCACGAGGCTGACCAACACACGAACCCTGACCAATCAGTCCCTCGATTCAAGCTGAAAACAGTGAACAACAGATCGCGCAACCCCATGCCAAAATTTGTCCGAACACGGATTCCCTGCTGAATGGCGAGAAAAGACGGCGAGTGGATTAGGTGGGCCTGTAGCAATGTGCTGCGCAACGCTAGCCAGATACATGGCTCGGTTATCTCACTACGTCAACCATGTTAACTCCGTTATGCCGCGTTTCTTGCCCGCTTGAGACTCATCTGCAGTCTTACCGCCAACTCTGGACGACCAGAGACCGCGTGGTCTAATCTTCTTCGTCCGCCTGTAAGAAGACGCGCGTGTCTGAGCCTTTGTGTGTGTGCACAGCCAGCCACAGCCGCAGCAATTAGTGAGACCGAGCCTAACGCTTTACAAGTACACATACATATATATGCAATGTCTTCCCTGGTTTCGATATTTTCTCGTCGCTTGAGACTACAGGTAAATGAAGCGCGACTTACACAGTACCGACGCAAAGCTCGGAGCTACCAGTGTTTCTTGCAAACACCACAGTTTAGTACGACAATCAAGATGAGCTCGATCGGAGGCGCAACTATTGGTGCCGGGCTGTATGCTGCAGTGAGCAATCCAGCGCAGATTGGTGCCACACCCGAGGACGCAGCGGATAAGAGACATCATTTGAAGAACGGCAAGGGCTTTACCAATCCATGGGACAGCTATGTCGATGCTACTCCATGGCAATTGCTCACGGGCCTGGGTTGGTAAGACCCATGTTTCTTTACAAACAAATATCTATGCAGAAATCATAATCTGACATACCCATCCAGGCGCAAAATCACTGGTCAAGTAAATATCCCGGACACCACGCCACCCACTGTCCCCGTTCACACTGCGTCTTTCCTCCCCACTCGCGAAACTCCCAAATTACGTGCAACATGGCTCGGCCATGCATGCTATTACATCGAGTTTCCTAGTGGGTTCCGCGTACTTTTTGATCCCGTCTTCGAAGACTGCTGCGCGCCCGTCACCATCAAGAGTCTAAAGCGGTTCACGCCTCCTCCTTGCGAGATAGAAGATCTACCGGTTGTAGACGCCGTAGTCATCAGTCACAATCACTACGATCACCTGAGTTACCCGACCATCCAGCGGCTGCACAGAAAGTTCCCTGAGGCACATTATTTTGCGCCCTTAGGCAACAAGGACTGGTTTCTTAAAAGCGGTGTGACCAAAGTGACCGAGTTGGACTGGTGGGAGAGCAGAGACGTGCAATTACAAGAAAAAAACGACGCCGCATCTATTGTTCCGAGTGGCAATGCAGAGGCGGACAAGAAGGTGGGTGGGAGTGGTGCCATCACCGCGACCATTGGGGCACTGCCTTGTCAGCATGTCAGTGCCAGAGGCCCCTTTGACAAGTGCAAGACCCTCTGGGCTAGCTGGAGCGTCGAATCTGGTGGCTCAAAAGTATATTTTGCTGGGTATGTCTACGAACGATGTTCTCACCTCCCACACCTTTTATGATTTTTTTCTCTCTCCGTTCAAACAATCCAATTTACTGACGAGCAAATGTTTTCTCTTCTAGCGACACTGGCTACCGAACCGTCCCCAAAGGCATCCCTGCAACAGAAGACGACTACTCGGCCGCATACTCGCATCTCCCTACGTGCCCGGCCTTTGCGCAAATCGGCAAACACAGAGGCCCCTTTGATCTTGGCCTCATTCCCATTGGCGCATACGAGCCCCGCTGGGCCTTTAGCAACGTCCATGCAAACCCTAAAGACGCAGTCAACATCTTCGTGGACACTCGCTGTGTAAGGGCACTCGGCATGCACTGGGGAACTTGGGTTTTGACAGAGGAAGAGGTCATGGCGCCGCCAAAAGAGCTCAAGGAAGCATGTGCATGGAAGGGTATCGAGCATGGTAGAGGCGGCTTTGGCGTTTGCGATATCGGAGAGTCATGCGAGTTTGAAAGTGGAGCAAGTCCGGAGGAGAAGAAATAAAATGTTTCCGTGGGGAATCTATGTATGTGGCTGGGTATGTGTGTGGATTGCGGAAATGACGGTTGTTCAACTTTTGTTTTTCTGATACCCGGGGGATTCAGTTGTTGCGTTTTTTTTTGTTTTGGGCTGTTGAGTAAATGAGGATGTATATACATGGAATTTAGCTCTATTGCATTGTTTGATGCTCACAACTATTGTTTTCGACAGCTGATGTGTACGCAGTTGTACCAAATCCCCGCCATGTGGTTTTTGATGCTCTAAAATGTATACAATCGTGGGAGTTTGGTGGGAAAAAACTTGAGGTTTCCCACCAAGTCCTTGTTGACGAGTTGCATCCATTGTTGTCTTTAACATGCGAAGTTGCGTGGAATTAATATTAGGTCAGGGAAGTGATTTAATAGAAAAACATTACCTTCATCTGTACATTTATTTTCAAGATGAATAGTATTATAGCCAAACAGATGGATAAATAGGTAGAGTTGTAGTCATGTCAGCTGAATAGACGAGACTACTAGAGAAGATAGACTTTAGTCATTCTCCTATGCATTACTGTATGTTACAACAACACACAGCACGCTCTTCCAAGACGCGCCCGCCACAAAAGCGACAGCACGTACCCTCGGCAATGCTTCTCGAGCATCTGAACCCCTGGTACCGCCCACCGTCCGAATTCGACCCAGCATCCCTAGCCGCCCTCTCATTCCAAGCGCCCGTCAAGCTCCTACTCCACCACACCTACCAGTTCCTCAGCCAGCTGCACTCGACGCCCAAGCCCCGCCAGGACCTCCCCATACGCGTCGTGTGCATATCAGACACGCACAGCCAGATCCCCGACCATGTCCCCGATGGCGACGTGCTCATCCACGCTGGCGACATGACCAACGACGGCAGCGTGGCCGAGATACAAAAGCAGATTGACTGGCTGAGCGCGCTGCCGCACCGGGAAATCGTAGTCATTGCCGGGAACCACGACACGTTTCTCGATCCGAGGGTGCGGGCTTCGTTGCCGGAAGCGCAGCGTCGAGGCGCGTTGAATTGGAAGAGAGTGCATTACTTGCAGCATCGACGCGTCAGTCTCACAATCAAGGTCCAGCCACGTGTGCATGGCGACGACGATGCTGTTGCTGGTATCAGTGTGAACACGCCGTTGCTGGCTGCGGAGCAGTGCCAGAGACGCATACGTATATATGGCGCGCCGCAGATACCCGCCTGTGGGCCGATGAATGTTCACGCGTTCCAGTACGAGCGGGGTCAAGATGCGTGGTCCGAGACTGTGCCTGAGGACATAGATATTCTGGTCACGCATACACCACCGAAGTTCTACCGCGACCTTTCGTTGCCAGTGGGCCTGGGCTGCGAGCACCTGCTGGCCGAGGTTCGGCGTGTGAAGCCTGCTCTACATGTCTTTGGTCACGTACACTGGGGGGCTGGACAGACGGTCGTCTGGTGGGACAAGGCACACGATGCCTATGTGCAAGGGCTATCAATCCAGTCCAAATGGACTCGTGGGCTGTTGAACCCAATCCTATGGTGGAATGTCGTAAGGGTCATATACCGCGGCATAAGGGAACTACTATGGGATCGTGTATGGGGAGGCCAAAGCCCCAATACTATCATGGTCAACGCAGCCCAGATGCATGGAAACACAGGGCGTCTGGCCAACTCCATCCAAGTCGTCGACATCTAATGTTGCCCATCACGGTATACCAGTACAAAGTCGTAATCGTAATGTATAAATGAACACCTTTTTTTTGATCAACACAGCAATAGCACTTCATTGTCGGGAAGCCTTTTCAAACTAAAAAGGATTCTGTTGATTTAGCTCGACTATCTCTCGCACGAGAAGCCAAGTTCAACATGGAGACCAGGCAGTTTCGCCGTTCCCCGCGACTTTATTGTGGTCATGAAACCATAAATCGTGCAAACCATGCCATGCCATATTCCACCACTGAGAGCCACTTGCGCGCATACGCTCAGAGACGACGACCACGGCGACCACCCTTTCTCCTGGTCGAGTCGGATGGGGTAGGGGTGACGTCCTCGATACGTCCAATGCGCATGCCAGCACGGGCAAGAGCGCGGAGAGCGGACTGGGCACCGGGGCCGGGGGTCTTGGTGCCGTTACCACCAGTAGCTCGGATCTTGACGTGGAGAGCGGTGATTCCGAGTTCTGCATATGTTTAGTCTGTGCAAAAAAGTAACCCCTCGAAATGGCCCGACTTACCCTTGCAGCGAGCGGCGACATCCTGGGCTGCCAACATGGCGGCGTAGGGAGAGCTCTCGTCACGGTCGGCCTTGACCTTCATGCCCTGTTGTACTGATCAGCGACTGTCGCATATAGCGATTGCGTTTTGGGCGCACTTACACCGGTGACACGGGAGATGGTTTCGCGGCCAGACAGATCGGTGATGTGGACGAAGGTGTCGTTGAACGAGGCGAAGATACGGGCAACACCGAAGACGAGCTCACCCTACAAGATGGTCAATTCATGCTGCTGCTGTTTGCAATTGTCTCGCCATGACGAACCTCGCGGACCTGGGGTCCGAGCTGGATGTTCTCCTGGGGAGCGCGGGCGACCTTCTGCTTGGGAGGCATGTTGGCGGTAATTACGATCTGGGCGTGACTGGCGGATTCGTGATGCTGTCGGCGACTGCAAAGACGAACTTTCTGGTGGGTGGAAATCGCTTGTGTGCGGAGGAACGTAACGCCGCTGTTAGCGCGCCAAGACGCCGACCTAACTTTTCTCTATCAGCCGTGAGACGCCTTCAGCTCTTGCCTCTACTTTTCGCCATGGGCTGAACACCAACACGCCCACCCACGCACAGGAGCGTGCGACACCACTGCAACCATGCAAGACGGCAAGAGTGTTGGCCTCATTGGCATGGGCGACATGGGCAAGATGTATGCTCGACGCCTAAGCAGCGCTGGATGGAAGTGAGTGCATTCGCGCGTGCCATAGTCCTCGCTCGACTGGTTTTGCAATTGGTAAGTCACAACCTCTTTCACTCCCCTCCCCCCCCTGTTATGATGACCGTGAGTGCATTTGGCTCGAGTACGGCGTCGTGTCCGCGCTGTTGCCGTCTTGGTTTTCAGCATCTGGCCACGGCGTCGTCCATGATGTGAATTCTCGCTACCTAACTTTATACAACTCTGAACTACACCAACTCCCATCCGCTTAGTTCATACTTGTCGCACGAACTTTGCTAACCAGTTGCTCACAGATTGCTGCCTTGATCAACTTTGCTAATTCGATGCCTCTCAAGGGTCCACGCTTGCGACCTCCCGGATAAGTTTGATTCATTAGTAGAAGAGTTTAAGGACTTTGTAGGATAGCACTTTTATATAAACTCAATGAATGAATTCATGCTGAGACTGTGCCAGCCTAAAGTGGAAATCATGCAAAACGGCCATCTTGTGTCTCGGTGCAGCGACTACATCATTTACAGCGTTGAGGCCAAGAATATCGATGCGGTCGTGAAGGCCTTTGGTCCTTGTATGCCGATGCTCCTGCTGCTGCTGACATTATCCAAAACTGACCTGTCTTGCGTATAGCTACCAAGGTTGGCGCCATAGTTGGCGGGCAAACCTCATGCAAGACCCCAGAAATGGATGCTTTTAACAAGCACCTTCCCAAGGATGTCAGCATCGTCTCCGTGCACTCCCTACATGGGCCTGGTATAGATCCGAAAGGCCAACCGTTGGTGTTGATCAAGTACCGCGCCTCGGATGATGAATTTGCTTTTGTGGAGAATATCATGTCCTGCCTTGGCTCCAAGCACGTCTACCTTAGTGCTGAGCAACACGATCGCATCACAGCGGATACGCAAGCAGTAACACACGCCGCTTTTTTGAGTATGGGTGGCGCATGGTATGCCAACAACCAGTACCCGTGGGACAGCTCCCGTTACGTTGGTGGTATCGAAAATGTCAAGATGAACATCACTCTCCGCATCTATTCCAACAAATGGCACGTCTATGCTGGACTGGCAATTCTCAATCCAGATGCCAAGAGGCAGATCAAGCAGTATGCTGAATCAGTCACTGAACTGTTCAAGCTTATGCTCGCTGGGCAGCGGGATGAACTACGCGAACGTGTGCATGCTGCGCGTAAAGCTGTATTTGGCGACAATGCAAGTGGCAAGAAGCTATTGCTCCGAGATGACCTGCTTGACAAGTTTGCCCTAGGCACAATTCCAGAGAAGAAGCTGAAAAATAACCACCTAAGCTTGCTCGCCATGGTAGACTGTTGGTGGAAGCTGGGCATAGTGCCCTATGACCACATGATTTGCTCCACGCCGGTAAGAACCAACCATTTTTTTGAAACTCGACAAAACATACATGAACTTTCCTTGGTTCACTGACCACTGCATTTTTAGCCCTCGCGCATGTGGCTCGGAATCACCGAGTATCTCTTCTGCAACCCTGCTCTACTCGAAGAAGCCATTGACACGGCCGTTGATGACAACACGTTCCGCGCCGATGACCTCGAATTTACTTTCGCAGCCAGAGATTGGAGCTCGCGTGTTATCCTAGGCAACTTTGATGGCTACAGGGATAAGTTTGAACAGATTCAAAAATACTTTGAGCCCAGGTTTCCCGAGGCAACTAAGCTCGGCAATGAGATGATTAGGGTTATCCTGCAGAAGACTCAAGATAGTTGAGCATGGTGGGGATGCGTATGTTAGGTATTCTGCAACTCACTTTGATGAATAATAGTGTCTTCGGAATGATATATGTTATTTCTTTCGTTACTGTAGTCATTCTGCTTTCACCCTTGTGCTCTTCGCCCCAAGTACCCCGCCAAGTCGCTCACGATAACAAAGTAGTTAGTAGATATAGTAGTGTAAAGACAATGACATATGGCTAAAGGCGTGACTTCTCTTAGTACTAGCATGAAGATATAGATACACTGGTTCTAAGCACTCCTTCCCGCCATCTCCCACGCCTTCTTGAAAGTTAGCTTTTCAATTACATCGCTGAACTCCTCACTTAAGAGAGGCCCCTCCTGATAGCAGAAATGTCCTTTCTCCATCCACTGAGCATACCCTGTAAGCCACCCCATCACAAACCGTTTCGCTTCTTCCCCACCCCCAAACGACTCGTAAAGAACCTCTATTCCCGGCATTTCACTCACTTCCCCCCTGCTTGTCTTTTCTGAACTATCATACACGACTTCAAATTTTACTCCCATGTGTTTCTCTGCCAATGCAACAACCTCGTTCCAAGTTCGATTATCCTCTGAAATGAAGTACCGTTTCTGCCATGTCCCTGGAGGTTTAGCCAGAAGATGCGACAGGTACTTGCCGGTTGAGGAAGTATGTGTAAACGATACTGGAACATTCCCAGAACCTGGTATCGCAGCGTATTTAGCGGATAGGGATACGACGATTGGTAGAACTGTCACGTGTGTGGGGAGCGGAACGTAATAGTCCATGAAAACGCCTGGGTGGATCACTGCAAACTCTAGTGATGTCTGGCCAAGTGCTTCAGTTATTCTCTTGTAACCGGCTACGTGTAAGGCTAAAACAGGGTTTTCAGCGTGTCTGATTACCGACGTAATTAGCTACTATGACGCGTATAAGAACTAGAGTTAAAGATATTGAACTTACTCGTCAGTAAAGGGCAAGCCGCTGAATAAGCTAGGTATGAGTCTCTTGGTTGTACTCGAACGCTCAGCGGCTTCAATAAGATTCAGCTCTTCTTGGGAACCCAAAGGACCATTGAAGATTGAGATCACTGCTGAAACTCTATTCTGTTCAAGTAAAGTCTTGAGCTGGTCGGCATCGGAGTAATTGTTCGCATTGAGAACGCGAATCTTGTTGTCCTCTTCGAATTTTGGATTCGCCTGTATAATGGAATCTAGGTGAGTATAGAATGGGGCTGGAGATTAGAAGGAAGAGGAAACAAACATACCTTTCGGCTCAGAACAAGGACTTCGTACCTTCCATCTGACCTCAGGGCGTCGATAATAGCATGGCCGAGACCGCCGGTTCCGCCGGCAACTGCAACTACGGTAGACATGCCGATCAATTCACTAACAAGGAGTTCGACGGTATAGAATGATGGGTATAGAACACAAAGAACGCCCGATGAAATGTGGTTGAGATTGAGAGATATGCCTATTTCCGATTTATCAGCACTGATGTGCTCTTATACTCCGTAGGTGTGGCATTGGTCCGTCAAAGTTCGACCGGCCATAAATCTAGCTCTTTCCCTATTTACTTGGCGTCAACACCAGGTTGCTTGAAATATCCTATCAACGGTGCCAGGCTTTCAGTCGACCGATGAAGTCGGAGATAAAGTCGCCCAGCGCCGAAAATATAAAGCGCGCTTGAAGCCTTTACTGCTGCTGCAACACTACTAGTGGTATTTTATTTTATATGCACGTCGGAATGGAACATGTAGAGGTAGCTTGTTGATCTTATCTAGGTAAAATTCAAAATAATATTGTGATGGTGTTGATATCTCGTAGTAAAGGTGGCTCGGGTTCACCAATCTACTGACAGCCCGGATCTCTCAATAGTCAAAATAGGGTTGAATGGGAACAAGGTGTCTAATCAGACGTGCAAATACACCATATGTACGTGCAGAACACGCCTTTCGTGTATCCGCTACTTAGTCTGGATCACAACTATCTATGCTTTCACAGTTCCAAACTATTACTCTTTCCAGCGTAATCTTCTTTGTTATTTCCAAATGACATAAATCTGTGATAAAACACTGATACGGGCCTCTATCAGTCTACCCGGCGGTATATCAATATCAAACCTTGAGAGTGACCTTGTAGGAATAGTCTTAGTTACTCTCTTAGCAAAGAAGCACCCAGGGCACATATATATCCTCTCAAACTGGAATCATAATGTGTCCACTAGAGAAGACGAATTAGGTGCGCGTGTGAGAAAATTTCAATGCCTGAGTCTTGCTCTGTATAGTTAAGGAGTACGTTGGATAGATGTAATGGCGTGCTTGAAAAAAAGGACATTGAACTCGAACGAGAAGGCCACAAGGGTAGATGATGAACGATACGGGTTTGCGTTAAAGGAGCGACGTAGCTCGGCATACAAAGGAACCTGAGGATTTTGGTGACCGAGAGGATACATATGTGCTCTGATTTTCGGCCAGATTTCGCGCGATTGTTAGTGCTCAGCAACACTACCCCCCTGCTTCACACATGCTAATGTAACCTCACTTCTTCCGCACACGAATGCATCAAGCGACTTCCCGAAAACAAAGCGCTCTTCGCTTCCTGCTATGTATAGAATGGTCGCAAGAGATCAGCAAGGTTTCGGCCCCATCCCACTCCCACCAAAAATACGACGAGTCGCGTGGATGTACTGGGGCACATGGCGCAAAGTTTGTGCTGTGGAGACGCTAAAATGATCATCATGCTCTTGTTCAGGTGACTCTCTCCCTACCTAACTTATTGCAGAGAAAAACTAAAGTTTTCTTTATAACTATGATATCAACGATACAACATATAGTATAGGTGTCATTCCTTAAATTAGGGATATTACACGCTACCTCGGCCTGTGTGACCCCTTTACCAGTGACCCATATAATTAATTCTGCAATAGTTATATCACAATGGAATTTCATGATTTTAGCGGCAGTTCATTCAGCGAGTTAGAGCAGTGAGTGCGCAAATATGACAGTCCCTTTTTCTAAAATCTAAATTTAGAGATCTCTCTTGCCACAAATGGGCATTTTACATGTTGCAAGTATAATGACTCAAGTTGCATATGGAACTAAGATCTGCACAGTGAGTTTGGCTGTGTCCCGTATCTGCACTAAACTCGTACCTGCTCTGGCAACTGCCGCTTATTGTGTTCAACATCCTGGAGTACACCTTTCCCAAACGCCAATCAGACGATATGCCAAGCGAGATTGAGCGTTCGACAACACGAGAAAGGATTGAGAAGCTTTGATCATGCAGACTATTAGAGCCTTGGTGGAACAATCCAGTCAATGATGCTTCGCGAAAAAGAAAACTGGACGAGATACGAGATTAGAATATGAAAAACACATAAAGAGGTTGAGCATCGCCGTCCATGTATAGCATCCATCTCGCGGCGTTATTTGTCTTACATTCGTTCCTTGTTTCTCATCTTGAAGTAGCTGCTTAATCGATCGGTCTTATCCATTTATCACTTGAGCTACTCTAAATAATTTTCGGGTTCACGACAGATTACTGCAACCCGATAAGCATGCATCTGTGTAACATCTTACTCATTGCGGGCTTCACTGCAGCGCGCGTGCTTCCGCGTCAAGAGGCGACTAAATGTACGAATCCCGTTAAGCGTGTCGAGTTCCGTACCCTAGACAACGTCGCCCGCAAGCAGTATACGGATGCCGTCAAATGCCTGACCACCAAGCCCTCAATGCTCGGCCTGAGCACAACCTTATACGATGACTTTGTCTACGTGCACACTCAACTCAACACAGAGAGTATGTAATTGAATTGGAGATGACCCAACAAGTATCCGGATAGCTTCCCAGCTAAACCTTTTCTACAGTTCACTATGTCGCCCAGTTCCTGCCCTGGCACAGATACTTCGTGAATCTTTACGAGAAGCAACTTAATGGCTGTGGTTACACAGGCCCCATGGTGTAAGTTTTGGTGAGATCCATACGTGATGTGAACAAAAGGGAATTTGCCTGACACAAACGACAGGTACTGGGATTGGACCCTCGATGTCGCAGATGTAGCTGGGTCTGATATATGGGATGCCGAACACGGATTTGGCCGCAATGGCGGTAACAAGACTGAAAAAACAGCCGATGCTCATAATAGGGAATGGAAATGCCTGACCGACGGGCCCTTCAAGGACATACGCTCGGCCTATGTCCTGACAGAATATGCACCGCACTGCTTATCGCGCGACTTCTTCGACGGCACCTCTCGACCCGGAACTATGCGTAGCTCGGCCTACACACCCGAGGCTATCGCCACCATTAACGCTCTAGATACCTTCGTTGAATTTGAGTTCGAACTCGAGAACCGGCCACATGGCTCCATCCATAGCGCAGTTGGTGGCAAAATGGGCGACATGGGTCCCTCTTCGTCACCCAATGAGCCATTGTTCTTTTTGCACCATGCCCAAGTCGATCGCCTGTGGTGGTTATGGCAGCAGGGTAACCCGTCAGTCCGCAACACCGAATATGCTGGCAAACGCGAAATCACTCCAGGCGCTGGTGGCCGCCCCCTCCCCCCTGGTGAGGTGGCTCCTGTGGATCCTCCCGCTGCTCTCACCGACGTTATGCCCTTTATGAAACTGGCAGACGATCTGCCTGTCTCCGCTATTATGACCACAGAGAACGACCTGTTATGCTATACCTACTAAAGAGGATAGATAGTATAAGTTTTTCCTTTCTAGAATGCTTCTTTCTCTACTTCTAATGCTATCCGACATAAAGTAATAGATTAAATCTTGTATTTTACGCATTAAAGATATGAAGAAAAGTCTATATAATCTCTTTAGTATCTTTTAATTTGGAACTAAATACCTCTATTCACTTCTTACTACAATGATAATGATAACTATTAGTGATAATCAATAGTAAATCTATACTCAAAAGGGTCTATCATCTACCCTACTAAACTATGATCACTATGTTAATCGTGACAATCATAGTGGCCGCTCATGGTGCTTACGACCGGTAGAGTATTTATAGTGAATATGGCCACGAATATATGGCGGGTCGATCTTGCGGCACTGAGTAGAGTTGCAATATGGTCATGCGTAGTGATAGCGTCCATTGTTCATGTGAATACCTTGGTAGAGTCCCGATGCTTAGAATAAAGTCAAACCAGGACCGCATTGCTTAAGTTGCACCATGTTGGAGCCAAAACACACGGAACGACGTCGGCTTTGGCCGACACGCAAGCGGCACCTCAGTAATGGTAGCGGCCCGCCTTGTAGTATGGGCTAAGTTTGGGAATACGTGGGGATAAGCTTGATGATCAACTATCTACCTCTGATCATTGAACAGGTATCACAAATGGTGAACCACGTCCAACCAAGCTTGGAATATCAACCTCCTCAACCAAAGAAAATGTTCGACGAGGGCAAGCATTGAGTTGTTTAATCTTCAGTCTCTCACTAACTTACACTAAAGCCTTCCTAAACTGAACAGCAGTTCTTGTGCGAAGCATGCGCGAACCCCTTAAGAAGCAGATGTAAACTTTGCCCTTAACCCCTTGGTTGCATGATCACCCATGGCAGCCAAGTTTGCAAACGAAACGATCTCCAATACGCTGATGTCCAGGCCCAAAGTTGCCTTCCACCAGCTGCGCAGCTCGACGGCTGCCAGGCTGTCCAATCCAATGTCGACAAACGAGTGGGCGAGATCGATCTCGTCATCATCCTGAATGGGCTTCAGAAGAAGATCAAAGACCCAAGCTGCAATCTCCCTCGCGATGAATTTGCTCGTGTTGGGGTCATCTAACTTGTCAACGTTGGCCGGCAGCGTGGCGATGAAGCCCCTCAGAGCATCTCCAACGGTGCCAGCACCACTAGCATCGACGCCATGGGCTGCGGAATCCCGGTTGGAGTAGGTCGCCAGCCGACGATCCAAAAAGGTAGCCTTGCCACGGAACGCTTCGTTCAAAGCCGGCGTCATGCGGAACTCAGTGATGAGCTGCGATGGCTCAACAAACACTGGGCTGGGGTCTTTATTTGCATCTTTCGCGGCGTCGGATCCAAGGATGGCTAGTGTGACGGCCTGGAACAGCTCCTGCTGCGACATGACTGCACTCTCGAGCCACTTCGATCGTTCTAGAGTCTTTGTGTTTTCCGCAGTCCAGCCAATTCCCTCGACGGCCCCCACATCAATAGCTGACGCAGGCAGGCTTTGGCTGTGTCGATACTGCACGAAAGCATCCATAAAAGTATTTCCCGCCGAGTAGTTGGCTTGTCACGGCATCCCAATGATACCGCACATGGAGCTGAATAGTAAAAAGAAATCCAGATCTACTTGTCGAGACGCAGTATGCAGATTCTACGTGCCCTGAACCTTGGGTTGCGTCACGGCCTTCCAGCCAGCCAGAGACATAGTTAGCAGCGACCCGTCCTGCAACACAATGGATAGGTTGAAAATGCCCTTGAGCTGTTCTGGTGATGCAGAAATGGCTTTTTCCACGTCCACAAGACTGGAAACATCTCCCTGGACCACCGTCACGGCGCACCCTTTTCTTTCCAGCTCGCAAAATAGCTCTTTGTGCGCCTCAGCTCCAGGACTGCGTGATAAAAACACAAAGTGTGCTGCACCGTGCTCAGCCATCCACCGCACGAGACCACGACCCAGTCCGCCGAGACCTCCAACGAGTAGGTAGGATGCATCACTCTTGAACCTCATGGTGGAAAACCGATGCGAAGACTGCGGCAACCCCTCAGACTCACCCATGGACAACAACATTTTGCCAATATGCTCTCTAGCTTCCATGGACCTGAGACACTGCTGAACATCGCGTGCAGAAAACGTCTCTGCAATGGTCAATGGTCAAATTTGTCCCTGAGAATAGAGGTCCATGATTCGAGCGGGTAATGGTCCAGGGGCGTCGTCTGCTTCATCTCTCTTCAATTGGTTAAGGATGTTAATTGTGATGAGTGACACATTGTTCAGAAGTAACTTCGAGGGTATCCGAGTTTTGTTGCCTGTTGTTCTGACGAGGTTGATGAGCTTGCCCTCCGGTCCAACGCATTCGCATGAAGCCGCAAAAAGGTCCCCGGACAGCGTGTTCAAGACTAAGTCTACCCCGCGCTCATTAGTTGCGTCCTTGATGCCACGGACAAACGATCCGGTACGAGAATCGAAAATTCGATTCGGAGAGATTCCGTAGGTCTTCATCAAGCTTTCTGCTTTCTTGTCACTTCCGACAGTCACGTAGATTTCGGCTCCAATCATTTGACTGATTTGGATAGCAGCGCTCCCCACCCCTCCAGATGCTGAATGAATCAACACAGTCTAAGAAGCCCATCCATCAGCATAACGTTATAATCATGGTAGGGGAGAGATAATTGTAACTAACCTGATTTTTCTTGAGCTGGCCGACATCGATCAGAGAATGAATAGCAGTAGCAAAGGCCAAGGGTATTGTGCTTGCATCCTTTAACGACAACTCGTTCAGGATTCGCGCGCAGCATTTCCTGGCCACAGTAACGGACGTGCTGAAGTATTCAGACCCAAGCACGATCACTCGGTCCCCGGGGGCGAGATCTGTGACGTGGGAGCCAACATGGCGCACAGTTCCGGCAGCGTCAACCCTCAGACCACTACCAGAGGGTGCAGCGATTTCTGCGGCATTGAGAACATCCTGTGAAGAGAAGCCATTAGTACCGAACACTGCCCCTCAGCTAGTGAAGGATTAAAAAAACATACCAGATAGCTCACACCCGCTGTATCAACATCAATTTCAACCTCATCTGGCCCGAGGGTTCGCTGTAGTGCATGCACTACCCACTTTGACGTGTCAGAGTCAAATACAAGCCTCGAATCACTCCTGATAAATGCCATACGTCCTGGGTTTTCAACCTCTCCCTGCATTGAGAAAGGCTGCATGCGCCCTACCAGAACCGAGTTCTCGTGGATTACATATTCCATCTCGCGCAGATATGTCTCGGTCTCAACACGTTTCCTAAACTGCTCGAACACATCAAGCGTTAGAGCCACCGCAGTATAATTTACAGTGTCCAACTCGCACGTAGTGAGATCGACGCCAAACTCTGTGCGAGACGTCCTAGCCACGCCGATTGACAGCGAATAACGCGGGTCTTTGCACCCCACCTGGCTGCTTCGAGTCACCCAAAGCGCCCCTGAGTGTGATCGCTGCAGCTCGCGCAAGAAGTCTTGGAATTTAGATAGGTTGGAAGCAGAGATATCGTGGAAGAACGGTAGAGCAGTATCCACTAGGACAATGACATCTGATGAGGGAGCCAACGACTCTCCAAGGCTCTGAAGCGTCACCTCGTGCCCACGAGACCGCAGCTGCTTTTGGAAGACTATAGCGGTTTCTGAGGACCCTGAATCGGATACAAGGACTGTGGATTTGAGTGTCCTATGAGGCGAGGCTCTGTTCTTCGGCTGAATGCCATTGATGTTTTGGCTGACGTGACCTTTCTGCAACTCATCCCATGCTAGTGCATCAGCAGAGCTAGTATTGGGACTGGTGAGCATGTATGCCATGCCCTGAAGTGGGGGAGCCACATCAAAAGCGAGGCCGTCCAGGCCGTTGAAACCCGCGGCCCGCATCTCCACGTCCCACCTCTCGGGATTGATGTACGGCTCGTCCGCCCGGTTATCATCTTCACCAGCCCACCACCCGGACAGGACGCCGGTAATGATGTTGGAGTACTTGACGTCTCCGCAAAGCTCTTCCACAAGCAGCTTTCCGTAAGGGTGAAGAAGCCGTCGC
The DNA here is from genome assembly GCF_000523435.1 of Bipolaris zeicola 26-R-13. Lineage (NCBI taxonomy): Eukaryota > Fungi > Ascomycota > Dothideomycetes > Pleosporales > Pleosporaceae > Bipolaris > Bipolaris zeicola. Next base: position 9,740 of record NW_006912246.1, on the reverse strand, counting down.
ACATTGACCAGTGTTTCGCGGAGACTCGGAGTGGCGTGTAACACGTTGGATGCAACGATGAGATCGAAAGATTCCGGAAGGAATCCCTGGCTCAATGGATCCTTTGTGATATCCAGTGTCTTGAAGATTAGGTTAGGGTACATCTCGAACCGCGACCGGGCGGCCGGAAAGAAAGCGGCCGAGATATCAGTAAAGGTGTATGTAGAATACTGAGTCACTCCAAGAATCTTGGCCGTTGTACCGCCCGTTCCTGCTCCAATCTCTAGGATCCGTTGACTTGGATGGTGGTGGCCGAGCGTCCTGAACAGTGGAGTCCGATTGACCATGTTCAAGTAGTCATACATTTCCAATAGTGTATCGTCGCTTAGAAGCAGCTCTACTGGGTCGACTTCGCCCTTGCACAACGAAACAATGTTGTCCACGACTCTGCCCATGGCCGTAGCGTAGGCCCCAATCGAGGTTTTCGATGCCTGCTGAGCAATTTCCTTCAACACTAGACCAGAAGACCTGGCATAATCATGTGCTCGCAGCCAATCGTGGTATTTTGTAAGGTGCGAAACACTCTTTGTCACCCCATGCTTCTCCAGCTGCGACAAGCTGTCTTCAATGCATGCTTTGGTCAGGCGACTTAGCATCATGGCATTCTCTGTCCAACCCGGTGGCGAGGAAACCAAGCTGCTCAACGGAACAAAGTCAATTCCCTGTCCCCAGTGAAGTGTCGCACTGCTCCCGCTATTGGTATCCACTGTGGTTACCCCCAATGGCTACCCCCAATGGCTGAATCAGTGTATCCTCCAGAGTCATCACCATCGTGCCATCTGCTGCATATGCTTCGGCACTTGCGCCTAAAGCGCCTCGCCTGAGCGAATGCGCTGATACATTGCAGGTCATGTTGGACACGCAGTCGAGGATATTGATCTTCCCGAACCGGGTCGGCAAAGGAAGTTGGCCAATCTTCCACTCAAGTCCCTGGTACGATGCCGCATAGACCCCCTGAAAACAAGCATCCATTTTTGTGGGATGAATCGGATAGTACACAGTCTCCTTGACGGTAGAGACTACCGTGGCCGACGAGTACAGACGTGAAGACGACGACCGAAGCGAGCGGACTCCCTGGAAGCTAGCTCCGTAGTCGACCCCAGTCTTGGCTAAGATCTGATACCATTTGGCGGGATCAGTGGAACGAGTAAGATCAGATGAGAAGTTATCTTCCAGAGGCTTCGAGAAGGAGGTTCCGCGTCGGATCCGGCCTGAGCAATGCTCAACCCAGGATACGCCATTGTGAGAGCTGATAGTGAAATCGTACCAACTGCCGCATCGCCAAAGCGAAGTCATTATCTCAATCGTGTTGTATCGGTCCAGCACCATGGCATGACTGAGTTGCAGGTTTTGGATCTGATATCCCGCATCGCCTGCGCCAACCTGCCGCACCGCTTCAATTGTCATTGCAATGTAGCCTGCCGCAGGAAACACTGCATTTCCAGCCACTTTGTGCTCGAAGAGCCAAGGGACATGTTTGAAGAAGAGGACGTTGCGCCAAGATGGTTGATCATCCGTACTGAACACATTCCTAGCCCCCAGTAGCTCATGTCGAGGGAATGGCGACTTTTTCCACTCTTTGATGCTTCGTGGCGCATACACATTTGACATGGAGTGGTCCCATGAGTACATCGGCGCATCCGCCAGGACCTGCGCTGTGCCGTCCGGGTCGGTGAGCACATCCATATGCAATGCCTGATCTTGTGCAAACAGCTGACCCACAAGGCCTAGGAAAGATTCAGAACAGGGCTTCTATCTCACAAGACATGATCCATAGCCATGAGTAACGGACTTGTGATCGAATATCTGATGAAGAGGCCCCGAGAGGGCCGAGTGAGGACCTACTTCGAGAAAGAAGAGGGGCTGCTTGAATCTCTCCAGAATTGCCCCAACTGCTTGGTTGAACTGCACCGGACATTCCAGATTTCTCTGCCAGTACTCAGCGTTCAGAGTAATGTGTTCAAGCCCTCCGGCCACCGAAGAGGCAAATGGAATCGATGAGTCGGTGCCGCTCCCTAGGTAGCGGTCCAACAAGGACTTGTACCTGCCGCCAACCTATGTCATGTACGAAGAGTGGTATACAGTGTCGACCTTGAGCTGGCGTGCTAGCGCAGTCGAACCGGTTTTGATGGCACTGGTCACTTCATTGACGGAGTCGAGATTTCCTGAGATAGTCACACTTGACGGTGAATTCTCACAAGCAACAACAACGCCAGGTACAAGGAATGGCTCGATCTCCGCCTTTCCCATACCAACGGCAGCCATTGCCCCGACCCGCACAACTTCTGCTGAGACCAAACCTCGATAAAAGCACAATTAATGGCCTCGCGCGCCGTCAGTCTTCCAGATGCATACGCTGCCGCCAGCTCTCCGGAGGAATGGCCCACCGCAGAAGGCTTTACATTAACCTCGGCCAGTGCGTCCACCAGTGCAACCTGCACAGCTGTGCAAACTGGCTGCGCGTACTGCGCTTTGTGGATGTTGCTACATTCCCCATTGTGGATCTCTTCTATTAGACACCATTTCGGGGCCTCTGGAAGTTCTGCAAGAACACGCTCACTGAGAAGCAGTGACTCCTTGAACCTGGCGTTCGTCTCGTATAGGCGAGCGCCCATCCCGGGCCACTGAACCCCTTGACCGGTGAACACCATGACGATGTCTGGTCGCCGTTCCGGCACGCGAGAAGAGGAAAACGTTTCCATCTCTCCATTCTTGACTATAGAGTACGTACGGAATGGCAGATGAACCCTCCGGGCTGCCAACGTGTAGGCGAGGTCAGAGACCGCCTGGGGCTTTTTTTGTAGGTAAGCGTGGTTCTTCTCCACAACCTTGACGAGAGACTCGGAGGTGTTTGCAGAAAACAACAGTAACGAAGGCCCACAGCTGCCCGAACTAGGAGATTGAGCATGAGTAATGTTCTTCGCCGATTCAACGACGGTGTGAGCATTTACGCCTCCCATGCCGAAAGAGTTGATGCCCACTCGGACGGGACGGTCTAGGGGCCAGGGAATGGGTTCTGTAGGCACCGTCAAGCCCCCTTCTTTGAACGGAATCTTTGGATTGGGTGTCTCGAAACGGATATTGGGCGGGATGATGCCCTTCTCAACAGCCAAGATGGCCTTGATGAACGATGTCAGACCCGAAGCACCTTCCGAATGCCCCGTGTTAGGCTTGACCGAGCCAATGAAGATCTGCTTCTTCTCGTTGTAGAGGCGAGCAATTGTCGACGCCTCGATCGGGTCACCCACTTTGATTCCCGTGCCGTGGCATTCAACAAAGGGTGTCTGAGAGCAGTCGGCGATGCCGGCCATTCAATACGCTTGCCTTATCAATGCTTCCTGCGTCAAAGTGCTGGGGACACTAAAACCTGCCGTCTTGCCGTCATCGTTGACTGCGCTGCTGCGAATGATGCCGCGAATGGGGTTCCGGTCACGCAGCGCTGCAGCCAACAGCTTCAGGTACACTGCATTAATGGCTTCTCCGCGTCCATAGCCATCCGCGGCCGCGTCAAAAGACTTGCACGAGCCGTCCTTGGACAACATGCCTCGTGTTGACAGGATAACGTTCATTGTTGGTGTGAGTATGAACTGGCAGCCAGCCACAATGGCCGCGTCGCACTCTCCCATCGACATGGCGGTACACGCCTGCGTCAAGGCAACCAGTGCTGAAGAACACGCTGTCCTGGTACTTATGCTCGGTCCGCGTAAGTCATACTCAAACGAGATCCGGCTGGGAACACTAAAGTCCTCTCCAATAGCTACTGGGTACTTGCCGTACATTTGGATATCGTGGAAGAGAGTCTCCCTCCAATCGTCGCTGAACGACCCAACGTAGCATCCGATGTTTGCACCACGGTAGTTTGCTTCTCCCGCACTCTCGAAGCACTCGTGTACAACTTCCAGAAGGTGACGCTGATGTGGATTAATGTATTCCAGCTCAGCCTTGGTAAAACTGAAGAAAGACGTATCCAGTTCCCCTGGGTGAGCATCGATGAAGTACCCATGCTCAGTGGGAATTAACCCATCACCGCCGAATGGTGAGCAGTGAGTTGCAATATCATATCGCGAAGGAGGCATCCGCGATCGAGCGTCCCCTCTATTCAACGCAAGATGCTCATGTGCGGGGTACGATTAGTGCTGGAGAAACATGTGGTGGTGAGGAAAGGATTGTATCCGTAGGAATCGTATTGGTGACACTTGGTCTCGGCCAAGAGGAATCAGACACCAACCACAATCCCATCAATCATAGGCAGTTCCTATTATGGCTATCGAACATTGCTAGCAAAACTGTCGGGCTCTATGGCCTAACACGGCTATCTAAATGGGACCATTTATGCACGTCTGGCGACATCAAAGCATCCCTGTTACATGTTGGGAGACACTAACGTGCCGTGCCATGGTATGCCTCTTACTCGAATCACCATGATGTACCATGCATGGAATTTATATTCCATGTTCAAACCGAGCCCATATTTACTTAACCTGAAAGGGTAGTCAGTACATTTTCAACTCTGTCGTATTTCTCGCTTTCGGGGTATCTTTGGAGGAGCTCGCCTGACCCCACTACCATGATCACAAGGAGATAAGAAGAGCTTTGGCAATGAAGTGGTGTGCGAGCTGGCCACTCGATATAAAGGCGAAAGGCTGATAAGAAACCGACCCAATCGCTTCGCGAAGCGTTGCAGGCACTCAGTCCGTGTGACCACAAAAGTGCATCACTATGTGGCAAAGCTCACAGAACAAGAAGAAATTACATCTTCACTGGGTTAATCACGCCCTAAGCGCCACACATTTACTCAGCTCTCCTCTTCGCATTTCTTCGTTAGAGTTTATATACTCCTCGCAGGTGTTTCCCAAAACCAAGCTTGTTGGCGAGCTTTCTCTTCTTCAGCCCATCCATTGCAAACATAGACAATCTCGCCCTCAACAACTCCCTTATCTACCTCTTTACCATAATCGTTTTAGTTCAACTCACAAAAGCACACTTCTGTGGGCTGTTGTTATCAACACTCCGAGCGACAGTTATGGTAGCCGCCGATTATGACACTGCGATCCATACAGCTCACTTCGGCCATGAAAAGCTCAAAAAAGGCCTCGTTTCCCTCCTGGAGAACGTTGACAATGACCTTGAGCGCCATGCAGTGGGAACATACTCAACAACCTACGAGACAATGTACAAGATTACGCTTGGATGTGGCCTCGAGTCGCTAATTGGCACCACCTCGATCGATAACCAAGCCTAGGATGATGCGATGGCATCCTTTCACCTCAGGATACTGAGCAGAGGGCATCGTCTCCATGGATTCGTTCCTGTTCGGATCTTCACAAAGAGCTTATGAACCGTTTCCGTCCTGAAACCATCAACGCCGCTCGTTTGGGAACTGCTTGTATCATTAACGACCATTACAGAGGTGATAGAACAGCAATTACTCATGTTAACAAGAAAGCGAGCTACCTGCGCCACCGCCATCAAGTCAAGACTGGGGTTATGTTTCACCCACAATCCAATCCGCTCAGTTTCAGCTGTTACCAGGTCGTCATACTGCCTGTCTCTTTGGGGCTCTCATCTTTTCTCCCTATACAAAAAGGGGACCAAATAGCGCACCTTTCAAATCTGTCACTCTGCGACGATTACGGAAGCTTCACGCACGCAGATTATGACGTCAGACTTCGCCTAAGTGCCCTCTCAGCTGGCGTAGCATATCAGTATCGCGGACGGTCCATAAATTTCCTGTTAGATGGATCAGCTTTACAAGTCCGCGGCAGAAGGATTAACAATCCACTTTCCATCGAAGCAGCCATGGCGTGGAGAGCAGTTAGTGGGTGTGCTACGGTATATAGCAGGTACAACTTCTAGAAGTGCGATCTTGAGGACAGCCTGATTGGTCCTATTGTCATGATGGTTACACATGACCTCTTTGACTGGAGGAGCGACGCGGCCGCTGGCAACCACGAGAACGGCATTTCAGCCGTATGTGGATTCGGAGTCGAGGCCCCGTTTCACGTTTATCTGGAGGCTGTACTGCGCAAAACGCTCCAGTCTCCTCAAGCTGGGGTATATGCTCTCGCGTCAATGACATATATGCATTTCACAGTTAGCCGTTGTGGCGCATGGGAATATCACGGCAATTTCAGATCTGCCTGCAAGGAATGCATCAATCTGCTACAGTCAGCTACACTAGGCGCTGGCCTGCAATGGACACCAAAACCCCCTCCAAGGTGCTACCCTGAAGGTGACAAGCTGTGAGATTGGGGCATACTTCGGTCTGATGAATTCGTCGACCATGGGATAATTCAAGAAGCTACGAGCTGGTTTCAATACCTGATCTCTTCTGGTCAGATATGGCTATTTGATCTATTATCGGATGAGATAGATCCAGTTGATCATGACACCGACTGGATATAGTGATATTCGCCATCTTAGGTCCGGGCACTCATTTCTCTGTTCTTTTTGTTTTATATTTAAAATAGAAATATATACCTCCTCGTTTGAGATACCCATCATCTGTCCATGTTGAATTCTTCTGGACTCGGGTCAATATCTGGCGTGATCGTATGTCTTAGAGCTATTAGAGAAATATGCTATATGCGAATTCCCATAAAGAGCCCCTCTTGGAGTGCTTGGAACTCTTGCACAACACGTTTGCCTCCTTGTGATCAAGCGTCACACACTCTTTTTAACGCTACAGCAACATGAGAATTCTCTACTGATAAAAAAATTAAATGAGAGACTTGTTTTTCTTAGACGTACTAGTTCTCCTTTTCCCGCGTTGCGTCGGTGTTCTGATTCTGCCGATACCTGTCTTTTCATTTCCTCCATTGTATGACTTGATAGGGAGTTCTCTCTTTGTCGCCGATCAACTAGAGTACTAAAATTGATCTCCGTTTTGCCTACAGACGACGCCACAGCGCCGTCCAACATATCCAAGGGATAGGCCAAATTTTGTTGCTTTGCTGGAATGATCTCAATTATCTTCTAGACGCCATCGCATAGCTTTTACATGCGCTCATAGAATGTCCGCCTATGTTTTTCGAGAACAAGTATTTAGTCTCGGGAAGAAATCTTCAAGCGTACGGATTATATGAGTTGAGAAGGAGGCGAATCTCAGCTGGCTCTACAACAATACTGAGTCTATTATCTGGGATGTATTATCCTCTTCGAAGACAGGCGCTGGTTTGCTCTAAGTATATGTCTTGACAGTTACTCGCGGCACTTAGTCCTCCACTCTCGTCGTTCCAGATTGCTTACGCGTATTGGGGCCATAGAATTATGGGACACGGGGATCTCTGCACATACGATTTGTGCAAATTCCCCCTTAAAATCTGTGTTGTGTTCCTGTAGTTGCTCAAATTGCCGAAATGGCCTCGCGCTATTGTCAGGAATGTTTCAAGCGCTCAGGTGGATCAGGTATTAATACGACTCAAGTGCACTATCAATACCAACACTCCACCTGGTTATGACAGCCTTCCCAGCGGACAGCATAATGCCTTTGAACATCGAACAATACATTCTATCCCCATTACACGCTTGAGCCGTCGCCGCAATCCATGCGTCTAGAGGGAGCGATGAGGCTGATCTGGCTTAAGAGTTGAAATGCCATATTTTACATAAAAACCACCATTTCGGCACTATGCGATTCCAGTTGCAATTGCTGCAACATTGGATCTGCTAATTCGTCTCTGTAAGCAATACTAGCGACATGCGCAAGCTAATAATCACAAAGCTGGTGGCACCGCCGCAACACGAGCACTAACTATGTTCGCCGCTGCAGTTCCAGCTCTCCGACCAAATACTGCGCCAGAAGTCAATCCACTGCCTCCAGGATAATTGCTGTAGAATAACCCTCCAAGCATCTCACCGACACAAAACAACCCACCGATCTCCCTGCCGGAGTTGGAAATGACTGCAGTACTCTCAGGGTTTACGGCCAGTCCGCCAAACGTAAAGGTGACTCCACAGCATACTTTGACGGCCATAAAAGGGCCTTTATCGAGTGGAAGCGCCCAGTTAGACTTTGCCAGAGCTAATTTCTTGGTTGAAGATTGTGTTGAAACCCCATCTTTGACAGCTGGATCCCAATGTTTATTTAGGTTTTCCGCTTGAGACACGTAGACTGCCTCATTGTACTCAGTGATTGTCGCAACGAACTGCTGAGGATTGCTCAGTCCCGACTTCGCAGCGAGCTTCTCTGCCAATACTTCCAAAGTAGCGCCCCATATCTTTTGAACACGTTCGTCTCTATACTCTTCGTCGCGCAACCATGGTATCGCGTGTTGGTCCCAGACTTGGAAAGCTACGCCTTCAGGCTGCTCGTGAATAGCCCGTCCGAACTTCGCGTAGGTGTAGTTACGCATGTCAACCCCTTCATCGACGAACCTTTCACCGTTGATGTTGATCATTAGGCCAAGCGGGTATCCAGACTTTGTAAACTCATTCGACACGTCGCGATCGCCACTATTTGCAGGAGCATTGGCATCCCAGCAGGTAGAATGGCAGCCAGACCAATTGCCCGCTTGCTTGGCATTGACATCGCGAATCGCGAATTCCAGCATTTCGCCTGTGTTGAAAGGCGTGCCACGGACACGTGCAACATCCCAATTAGGGCCAAGATACTGGGAGCGCATACGCGGATTCGCTTCAAAGCCTCCTGCTGCAAGAATGACGGCATTGGTCGTAACGAGTGTATCTACGCCCTCGCATTCTACCATGACTCCTGTCACGGCACCTGACGAAGAAGTGATGATGCGTTTGGCGGCCGTGGAGTAGTATACCTCCACATTGTTCCGTGCCGCACAGGCTTGATGATCCGCAATCAATCCTTTGCCACCGTCCTGTGTCATGAGCGCTAGGCCGCCCCAAAACTTCAAACGGCCATTGACCTTGTACGCCTGGCGATTGAAAGAGAGCTGGAACCTGATTCCGTTTTTCGCAAGCCACTTGACAGCTTCGTTGGATTCGTCGATCAGTGCCTGGCTCAGCGCGGTATCCGAGCGGCCTGAGCATATACGATGCATGTCGTTGCTGAAATCATCCTTGGTATACGGCTTCATGTCGATGAGTTCTACTATCTCGGCGTCAACATTGTTGACAATGGGCAATAGGTCGTCAATGCCATTATGAGTGGTGCGGAAAGCGCCTGCTGTGAAGTAACTGTTTCCTCCAGCCCATTCCTTTGGCGCTTTTTCAACAAGAACAACACGACGGGCGCCAGCTTGGGCGGCAGCGATGGCGGCGGAGAAGCCTGCATTCCCGCCACCAACGACCAGAACGTCGATGTTAGGATAGGAGACAAGAGGATGCATGTTAACAAAATACAGTCTAATAAAATAAGGATATTCTTCTTTACTACGACCGTGATGTCTGTAGCTATATTAAGTTAGTAGGCTAAGTAGTTAGTTAGTTAACACGTTACGAGAACGTAGCCTTATCTCTCGATTACTAATCTTTAAAAACTACTTTTCTTACTCTAGATATTATCTACTGTATTTCACTACTAAATGCTGATATATCTTTATTTGTGAAGATTAGTTAATAGTCAATAGTTTTATTCATAGTATGTATGATTTTAAGTTAAGAAATTCTATAATTACATTTGATAGTGGTATATTATAACGTAAAGCACCACCGAGCCGGACACACCACCGAGCCGGACACCTTTTCTTGGCATCGCGAACTTCATATATAAAAACTTGAATTACTCT